>NC_092097.1:59312957-59390457 GCF_045679555.1 Salvelinus alpinus
ACGGACCAACTCAGAGCCGTATTCACCTGACGGACCAACTCAGAGCCGTATTCACCTGACGGACCAACTCAGGGCCGTATTCACCTGACGGACCAACTCAGAGCCGTATTCACCTGACGGACCAACTCAGAGCCGTATTCACCTGACGGACCAACTCAGGGTCGTATTCACCTGACGGACCAACTCAGAGCCGTATTCACCTGACGGACCAACTCAGGGCCGTATTCACCTGACGGACCAACTCAGGGTCGTATTCACCTGACGGACCAACTCAGGGCCGTATTCACCTGACGGACCAACTCAGAGCCGTATTCACCTGACGGACCAACTCAGGGTCGTATTCACCTGACGGACCAACTCAGGGTCGTATTCACCTGACGGACCAACTCAGAGCCGTATTCACCTGACGGACCAACTCAGAGCCGTATTCACCTGACGGACCAACTCAGGGTCGTATTCACCTGACGGACCAACTCAGGGCCGTGTTCACCTGACGGACCAACTCAGAGCCGTATTCACCTGACGGACCAACTCAGAGCCGTATTCACCTGACGGACCAACTCAGTGCCGTATTCACCTGACGGACCAACTCAGGGCCGTACTCAGAGCCGTATTCACCTGACGGACCAACTCAGAGCCGTATTCACCTGACGGACCAACTCCGGGCCGTATTCACCTGACGGACCAACTCAGAGCCGTATTCACCTGACGGACCAATAGAAACTCTTGTTTTAGTAAAAGAAAACATCAAACCGGTACAGGCCAAAGGGTTGAATAGGTTCAGTTACTATTGTTCCAACATTCATCTGATAGCATCTGGTTAATTCATGTTGGGAACATAGACCAGTGTGTGGGTGTAGACTTTTCTCCACTAATTTACATTCATTGTAATGTACACGGACTGACTGACTGATCCAGCAGAGACATAGTGAGACAGCAGCTCAAACCAGCCAACTAGGCCACTTCAACAATTCCATAGGAGGCATCCTAAATGTCACCCTACCCCCTGTAGTGCACTACATAGGGAATAGGGTCCTGGTCTAAAGTAGTGCACTACATAGGGAATAGGGTCCTGGTCTAAAGTAGTGCACTACATAGGGAATAGGGTCCTGGTCTAAAGTAGTGCACTATATAGGGAATAGGGCCCTGGTCTAAAGTAGTGCACTATATAGGGAATAGGGCTCTGGTCTAAAGTAGTGCACTATATAGGGAATAGGGCTCTGGTCTAAAGTAGTGCACTATATAGGGAATAGGGCTCTGGTCTAAAGTAGTGCACTATATAGGGAATATATCAATTGAATCAGCTGCTGACGTCAGGCTGATGTCACGTTGGAATCTGACGCTGGTACAATCACCACCCTGTTCTCTACAGGCCTATACACATTCTCCTCCCTCCCACTCACCTCCACAATGCTGCCAACAGCACAGAGAGACAGAGAGAGAGACTGGCCTTCAGTTCATATATTACATGATGTTAAGACTGAGAGGTGAGGTACAATTACACTCACTGGATGCAGCATCCCACGACGAGAGTAAGAGACAGAGAGACAGAGACAGACAGACAGAGAGGAGATAGACAGAGAGAGAAAGAAAGACAGAGAGACAGAGAGAGACAGAGAGACAGAGAGAGAGAGAGAGAGAGAGAGAGAGAGAGAGAGAGAGAGGATGACTCTCTCAGAGCGTAGGATATTGTGCAGTGAGTAGTACTAGTCATCACCCACTGGGCTTGTTAATAAATAAGCATGCTCTGTCTGAGCTCGGTCTCTCCCACACGTCTGTTGGGGTCTCTAAAGGATTGGTGAGATTCAATTCCAGCCCTCTACAGTGCCACCATTTTACTCGCATAAGCGCCTAAATATTTTGGTGTGCGACCGGGAATTTTAATTGAGGAGCAGCAGTGTGCCAATACAAACCTGACCCAGATGGTAACTGAATGATTTCTTCACTGTACGGCAGCCCCTGAGTGGAGAATAGGCTGTTTCATGACCTTCATACTTGCACCATTACTACAAAGAAAATGGCTCGCTATCTCATGTTTCATTGTGCTCCTAAAATTGTTCTACTTAAACGCACACATGCTCCTTGTAAAAAAAAAAAAAGGTTAGGGTAGAACCTTGAATACAGTCATTGTGCCAGCTAAGTAGGTCTGATATCACTGTCAAAACTGGGCTTGTAAAATACAATAGCCCACTGGTGGATCCCTTGACTGCATTGAGTATCAACAGCCTTTGAGCTGATAGTCCTTAGTGCCAGTCTATGCCACTACTTATGGCAATACATTCAATCCATGGTATTGTTTCAATGCTTTGAAGTAGATAGAATCTGTTCATGATTGGCTAGCTACTATTCAGATGAAATAGTCACAGTTCTGGTCTATGAAAAGATCAACCAGATCAAAAGGCAGAAAACAGCTAGTCATTTGCTTCCATACTCTGTTCATGCACTGTTAGACATGATTGCTTTTGTTCTGGGGAGGATAGGCGTCATGCTAGTAACTAGCTAACTGGACACGACAAAAAAACGAGTAACCGTTTGGGATCTGCTAGCTAGCTAATATTTGTTTGATTGATTGATCATAGGTAACTTTAGCTACCCACCGTTTTTTTCATCAGAGTTAGCTAGCTAGTTTACATCCTCAATCGCTAACAGCTAATGTTTTAGCATTTAACAGTTAACTATCTAGCGGCTAACAAGGAACTGCAAATACCTTAGTCTTCTCTTTTGATTGTGATGCTTTCGATGACTTTTGACTGAAGCGACTCAGCTAAAAGCAAGACAATCGTTCACGTTGCAACACCATATCTTCTTAATCGCTGTTAAATAACCTGTATCTATTTATTTATTTCCATTATGAATTAATGTATCCTGCAGGCTAGCTTACTAGATAGCAACCTGACATGTTGTCAAATGAAAAGTGCTGTGCTCATTGGCTGTTCCAGTATCATGTGACCACGCCCCGCTTCAGTAGTAGGATGCGTTCCAGGATGACTGCATTTCGGCGCTGCGCTAACAGTGATTTCAAACTACACGGCTCGAATTCGTTCATCTTCCTGGCAATGTTTTCGCAATTGACTCGTTCACTTGAAAATATAGAGAGTGGTACTCAGAAATGTGTTGTATTGGATATCCCCCAAACATAACACCTGCCCCATTGACCTTATCCCTGGAATAATCCAAAATGCACCTCAAACAGGAATGGAATGGAAAATATTAAACAAGTCCAATAGAACAGAACTTTAAAACAAACTTGTAAATAGTAGGGTATCTCGTCAATTAAACTAACAATAATTATTGCCTTTACAATAAATACTTTTCTATAATTGAATTATTAGTGGACAATACATGTCACATTCCATAATATCAGGACATAACATAACACACAAATAAAATAATTTGGAAACCAAAACCAACACCAAAATGGAACAGGCAGACCTAATTCATATCAAAGAAAATAAAATGTATTTGCCACGTGCACCGAATACAACAGGTGTAGACTTGCAATGCAGTGAAATGCTTACTTACTAGTCCTTTCCCAACAATGCAGAATTAAAAAGTAAGACATTTGCTAATAAAAAAAAAGGACATAGTGAGACAATAAAATAGCAATGACAAAGGCCATTGTCGAGATTTTCATACCCCTTGACTTCAATGCCCCTTGATTTTGTTGTTACAGTCTGAATTCAAAATGGATTCAATTTATATTTTTTCTCACCTATCTACACATAATACCCCAAAATGACTACGTGAAAACATGTTTTTAAAAATGGTTACAAGTTTATAAAAAATTGAAATACAGAAATATCACATTTACATAATTATTCACACCCCTGAGTCAATACTTTGTAGGAGCACCTTTGGCAGTGATTACAGGTGTGAGTGTTTCTGGGTAAGTCTCTAAGAGCTGTGAGTCTTTCTGGGTCAGTCTCTAAGAACTGTGAGTCTTTCTGGGTAAGTCTCTAAGAACTTTCCACACCTGGATTGTACAACATTTGCTCATTATTCTTTTGAAAATTCTTCAAGCTGTCAAACTGGTTGTTGATCATTGCTAGACAACCATTTTCAGGTCTTGCCATAGATTTTGAAGTAGATTTAAGTCAAATATGTAACTCAGCCACTCAGGAACATTCACTGTCTTCTTGGTAAGCAACTCCAGTGTAGATTTGGCCTTGTGTTTTAGGTTATTGTCCTGCTGAAAGGTGAATTAATCTCCCGGTGTCTGGTGGAAAGCAGACTGAACCTGGTTTTCCTCTAGGATTTTGCCTGTACTTAGCTCCATCCCATTTATTTTGTATCCTGAAAAACTCCCTAGTCCTTAACGATTACAAGCATACCCATAACATGATGCAGCCACCACTATGCTTGAAAATATAGTGAGTGCTACTCGATAATCTGTTGTATTAGATTTCCATCAAACATAACACTTTCTATTCAGCACAGGAAGTGAACTGCTTTGCCACATTTTGTATGTGTTGCAAACAGGATGCATGTTTTGGAATATTTTATTTCTGTACAGGCTTCCTTCTTTTCACTCGGTCAATTAGGTTAGTATTGTGGAGTAACTACAATGTTTTGATCCATCCTCAGTTTTCTCCTTTAACAGCCATTAAACTCTGTAACTGTTTTAAAGTCACCATTAGCTTCCTTTCCAACTGAGTTAAGAAGGACGCCTGTATCTTTGTAGTGACTGGGTGTATTGATAAAGGACAACGACCCTAAGCACACATCCAAGACAACGAAGGAGTGGCTTCGGGACAAGTCTCTGAATGTCCTTGAGTGGCACAGCCAGAGCCCGATCGAACATTTCTGGAGAGACCTGAAAATAGCTGTGCATCAACGCTCCTCATCCAACCTGACAGAGTTTGAGAGGATCTGCGGAAAAGAATGGGAGAAACTCCGCAAATGCAGGTGTGCCAAGCTTGTAGCGTCATACCCAAGAAATGTGATATTTCAGTAAAAAAAAAAATATATATACATTTGCAAACATTTCTAAAAATCTGTTTGTGCTTCATCATTATGGGGCATTGTGATGTCATGGGGTATTGTGTGTAGATTGATGAGGGGGGGGGGGACATTTTTAATCCATTTTAGAATAAGGCTGTAACGTCATAAAATGTGGAAAAAGTAAAGAGGTCTGAATGCGGTAAATCACTGGCAAAGCACATGCCTACTATCGTTACATCGCAGCTCAGCAACAGAGTGGTTTCATCACAGCAACACATTCAGAGATCGATTTATATCCATTAATCTAAAATAATTCATAGATTTAAAAAAATCTATTTCTGTTTCTCATAGACAGGCAATATTCATATGAGATGAAAGGCGAGTTCCTAACGACTTCAGAAAGCCAAGCTAGAGCTCTGTGAGACGTTCACAGCAATGGAGGTAGACGTTTTGATCACATTTTCTAATATCTATTTTTCAGTTATAAGGACAGTGAAATCTTATACTTAGTCGTTTTATAATTTGATGATAATATATTTAGAACGCATATCAGTCATTTCAAGCCTTATTCATAAAGGTTTGTTTTGTTTTACATCTTATAAATCACACTTCTATGGTATTTGTACTGCGTCCTTGTGTGGTCAGAAGTGACTACATTTTTTACATTTACATTTTAGTCATTTAGCAGACGCTCTTATCCAGAGCGACTTACAGTAGAGTGCATACATTTTATTACATTATTATTATTTTTTATTTTTTTTATTTTTTTACATACTGAGACAAGGATATCCCTACCGGCCAAACCCTCCCTACCGGCCAAACCCTCCCTAACCCGGACGACGCTATGCCAATTGTGCGTCGCCCCACGGATCTCCCGGTTGCGGCCGGCTGCGACAGAGCCTGGGCGCGAACCCAGAGACTCTGGTGGCGCAGCTAGCACTGCGATGCAGTGCCCTAGACCACTGCGCCACCCGGGAGACTACACCTCAGCAATGCGTAACTATTTTCACCAGAAAGGTGAGATTTAAACCTTTCATGGACTATGCAGCATTACTAGTTATTGGCTCTCGTGATAAATAATAACTTTTGGAGATTTTTCATTTTTTTTTACATTTTCGATTACATTTAGTGAATGTTACCATGATTACGGATAATCCTTGAATGAATCATGAATAACGAGTGAGAAAGTTACAGATGCACAAATATCATATCCCCATGACATGCTAACCCCCCTGTATTTGTATTGGTGAGGGGTTAGCATGTCTTGGGGGTATGATATAAAATGTTAACCCCCCTGTATTTGTAATGGTGAGAGGTTAGCATATCTGTAACTTTCTCACCCATCACTATTCAATATTCATTCAGGATTATACGTAATCGTGGTAGCATCCACATTAATGTAGAAAAGTTTTGAAATATATTCGATTCTTATTTACCATAAAAGTGACTCCAAAATGACACAATACATTATTTATCATGAATTTCTATTGGGCACAAAATAATCTGAAACACAACCAAAACAAACAGCAAATGCATCCAAGTTTGTAGAGTCACTGGCTTGATGTAGTCATTGCGTGCTATGAACATGGAACCAAATACTACCTTCTGTCTACTTTAATACACATATAAGTGAATGTGTCCGAATAGTTTTGGTCCCCTAAAATGGGGGGATTATGTACAAAAAGTGCTGTAATTTCTAAACGGTTCACCCGATATGGATGAAAATACCCTCAAATTAAAGCTGACAGTCTGCACTTTAACCTCATAGTCAAATCCAAAGTGCTGGAAAACAGAGCCAAAACAACAACAAATGGGTCACCGTCCCAATACTTTTGTAGCTCACTGTAAATACAGTACATATATGTATGTATGTGTGTATGTATGTATGTATGTATGTATGTATGTATGTATGTATGTATGTATGTATGTATGTATGTATGTATGTATGTATGTATGTATGTATGTATGTATGTATGTATGAGTGAGGTAGTGGTAGAGTGAGGTAGTGGTAGAGTGAGGTAGAGGTAGAGTGAGGTAGTGGTAGAGTGAGGTAGTAGTAGAGTGAGGTAGTGGTAGAGTGAGGTAGTGGTAAAGTGAGGTAGAGGTAGAGTGAGGTAGTGGTAGAGTGAGGTAGAGGTAGAGTGAGGTAGTGTTAGAGTGAGGTAGTGGTAGAGAGAGGTAGTGGTAGAGTGAGGTAGTGTTAGAGTGAGGTAGTGTTAGAGTGAGGTAGAGGTAGAGTGAGGTAGTGGTAGAGTGAGGTAGTGGTAGAGTGAGGTAGTGTTAGAGTGAGGTAGTGTTAGATTGAGGGAGTAAGAGAGTGAGGTAGTAAGAGAGTGAGGTAGTGGTAGAGTGAGGTAGAGGTAGAGTGAGGTAGTAGTAGAGTGAGGTAGTAGTAGAGTGAGGTAGTGGTAGTGATAGAGTGAGGTAGAGGTAGAGTGAAGTAGTGTTAGAGTGAGGTAGAGGTAGAGCGAGGTAGTAGTAGAGTGAGGTAGTGGTAGAGTGAGGTAGTGGTAGAGTGAGGTAGTGGTAGAGTGAGGTAGTAGTAGAGTGAGGTAGTGTTAGAGTGAGGTAGAGGTAGGGTGAGGTAGTAGTAGAGTGGGGTAGTGGTAGAGTGAGGTAGAGGTAGAGTGAGGTAGTAGTAGAGTGAGGTAGTAGTAGAGTGAGGTAGTGGTAGAGTGAGGTAGAGGTAGAGTGAGGTAGTAGTAGAGTGAGGTAGTGGTAGAGTGAGGTAGAGGTAGAGTGAGGTAGTAGTAGAGTGAGGTAGTGTTAGAGTGAGGTAGAGGTAGAGTGAGGTAGTGTTAGAGAGAGGTAGTGTTAGAGTGAGGTAGTGGTAGAGTGAGGTAGTGTTAGAGTGAGGTAGTAGTAGAGTGAGGTAGAGGTAGAGTGAGGTAGTGTTAGAGTGAGGTAGTGGTAGAGTGAGATAGTGGTAGAGTGAGGTAGTGTTAGAGTGAGGTAGTGGTAGAGTGAGGTAGTGGTAGAGTGAGGTAGTGGTAGAGTGAGGTAGTGATAGAGTGAGGTAGTGGTAGAGTGAGATAGTGGTAGAGTGAGGTAGTGGTAGAGTGAGGTAGTGGTAGAGTGAGGTAGTGGTAGAGTGAGGTAGAGTGAGATAGTGGTAGAGTGAGGTAGTGTTAGAGAGAGGTAGTGGTAGAGTGAGGTAATGGTAGAGTGAGGTAGTAGTAGAGTGAGGTAGAGTGAGGTAGTGTTAGAGTGAGGTAGTGGTAGAGTGAGGTAGTGGTAGAGTGAGGTAGTGGTAGAGTGAGGTAGTGATAGAGTGAGGTAGTGGTAGAGTGAGGTAGTGGTAGAGTGAGATAGTGGTAGAGTGAGGTAGTGGTAGAGTGAGGTAGTGGTAGAGTGAGGTAGTGGTAGAGTGAGGTAGAGTGAGATAGTGGTAGAGTGAGGTAGTGTTAGAGTGAGGTAGAGTGAGATAGTGGTAGAGTGAGGTAGTGTTAGAGAGAGGTAGTGGTAGAGTGAGGTAATGGTAGAGTGAGGTAGTAGTAGAGTGAGGTATGCAGTGCCCTAGACCACTGCGCCACCCGGGAGACTACACCTCAGCAATGCGTAACTATTTTCACCAGAAAGGTGAGATTTAAACCTTTCATGGACTATGCAGCATTACTAGTTATTGGCTCTCGTGATAAATAATAACTTTTGGAGATTTTTCATTTTTTTTTACATTTTCGATTACATTTAGTGAATGTTACCATGATTACGGATAATCCTTGAATGAATCATGAATAACGAGTGAGAAAGTTACAGATGCACAAATATCATATCCCCATGACATGCTAACCCCCCTGTATTTGTATTGGTGAGGGGTTAGCATGTCTTGGGGGTATGATATAAAATGTTAACCCCCCTGTATTTGTAATGGTGAGAGGTTAGCATATCTGTAACTTTCTCACCCATCACTATTCAATATTCATTCAGGATTATACGTAATCGTGGTAGCATCCACATTAATGTAGAAAAGTTTTGAAATATATTCGATTCTTATTTACCATAAAAGTGACTCCAAAATGACACAATACATTATTTATCATGAATTTCTATTGGGCACAAAATAATCTGAAACACAACCAAAACAAACAGCAAATGCATCCAAGTTTGTAGAGTCACTGGCTTGATGTAGTCATTGCGTGCTATGAACATGGAACCAAATACTACCTTCTGTCTACTTTAATACACATATAAGTGAATGTGTCCGAATAGTTTTGGTCCCCTAAAATGGGGGGATTATGTACAAAAAGTGCTGTAATTTCTAAACGGTTCACCCGATATGGATGAAAATACCCTCAAATTAAAGCTGACAGTCTGCACTTTAACCTCATAGTCAAATCCAAAGTGCTGGAAAACAGAGCCAAAACAACAACAAATGGGTCACCGTCCCAATACTTTTGTAGCTCACTGTAAATACAGTACATATATGTATGTATGTGTGTATGTATGTATGTATGTATGTATGTATGTATGTATGTATGTATGTATGTATGTATGTATGTATGTATGTATGTATGTATGTATGTATGTATGTATGTATGTATGAGTGAGGTAGTGGTAGAGTGAGGTAGTGGTAGAGTGAGGTAGAGGTAGAGTGAGGTAGTGGTAGAGTGAGGTAGTAGTAGAGTGAGGTAGTGGTAGAGTGAGGTAGTGGTAAAGTGAGGTAGAGGTAGAGTGAGGTAGTGGTAGAGTGAGGTAGAGGTAGAGTGAGGTAGTGTTAGAGTGAGGTAGTGGTAGAGAGAGGTAGTGGTAGAGTGAGGTAGTGTTAGAGTGAGGTAGTGTTAGAGTGAGGTAGAGGTAGAGTGAGGTAGTGGTAGAGTGAGGTAGTGGTAGAGTGAGGTAGTGTTAGAGTGAGGTAGTGTTAGATTGAGGGAGTAAGAGAGTGAGGTAGTAAGAGAGTGAGGTAGTGGTAGAGTGAGGTAGAGGTAGAGTGAGGTAGTAGTAGAGTGAGGTAGTAGTAGAGTGAGGTAGTGGTAGTGATAGAGTGAGGTAGAGGTAGAGTGAAGTAGTGTTAGAGTGAGGTAGAGGTAGAGCGAGGTAGTAGTAGAGTGAGGTAGTGGTAGAGTGAGGTAGTGGTAGAGTGAGGTAGTGGTAGAGTGAGGTAGTAGTAGAGTGAGGTAGTGTTAGAGTGAGGTAGAGGTAGGGTGAGGTAGTAGTAGAGTGGGGTAGTGGTAGAGTGAGGTAGAGGTAGAGTGAGGTAGTAGTAGAGTGAGGTAGTAGTAGAGTGAGGTAGTGGTAGAGTGAGGTAGAGGTAGAGTGAGGTAGTAGTAGAGTGAGGTAGTGGTAGAGTGAGGTAGAGGTAGAGTGAGGTAGTAGTAGAGTGAGGTAGTGTTAGAGTGAGGTAGAGGTAGAGTGAGGTAGTGTTAGAGAGAGGTAGTGTTAGAGTGAGGTAGTGGTAGAGTGAGGTAGTGTTAGAGTGAGGTAGTAGTAGAGTGAGGTAGAGGTAGAGTGAGGTAGTGTTAGAGTGAGGTAGTGGTAGAGTGAGATAGTGGTAGAGTGAGGTAGTGTTAGAGTGAGGTAGTGGTAGAGTGAGGTAGTGGTAGAGTGAGGTAGTGGTAGAGTGAGGTAGTGATAGAGTGAGGTAGTGGTAGAGTGAGATAGTGGTAGAGTGAGGTAGTGGTAGAGTGAGGTAGTGGTAGAGTGAGGTAGTGGTAGAGTGAGGTAGAGTGAGATAGTGGTAGAGTGAGGTAGTGTTAGAGAGAGGTAGTGGTAGAGTGAGGTAATGGTAGAGTGAGGTAGTAGTAGAGTGAGGTAGAGTGAGGTAGTGTTAGAGTGAGGTAGTGGTAGAGTGAGGTAGTGGTAGAGTGAGGTAGTGGTAGAGTGAGGTAGTGATAGAGTGAGGTAGTGGTAGAGTGAGGTAGTGGTAGAGTGAGATAGTGGTAGAGTGAGGTAGTGGTAGAGTGAGGTAGTGGTAGAGTGAGGTAGTGGTAGAGTGAGGTAGAGTGAGATAGTGGTAGAGTGAGGTAGTGTTAGAGTGAGGTAGAGTGAGATAGTGGTAGAGTGAGGTAGTGTTAGAGAGAGGTAGTGGTAGAGTGAGGTAATGGTAGAGTGAGGTAGTAGTAGAGTGAGGTATGCAGTGCCCTAGACCACTGCGCCACCCGGGAGACTACACCTCAGCAATGCGTAACTATTTTCACCAGAAAGGTGAGATTTAAACCTTTCATGGACTATGCAGCATTACTAGTTATTGGCTCTCGTGATAAATAATAACTTTTGGAGATTTTTCATTTTTTTTTACATTTTCGATTACATTTAGTGAATGTTACCATGATTACGGATAATCCTTGAATGAATCATGAATAACGAGTGAGAAAGTTACAGATGCACAAATATCATATCCCCATGACATGCTAACCCCCCTGTATTTGTATTGGTGAGGGGTTAGCATGTCTTGGGGGTATGATATAAAATGTTAACCCCCCTGTATTTGTAATGGTGAGAGGTTAGCATATCTGTAACTTTCTCACCCATCACTATTCAATATTCATTCAGGATTATACGTAATCGTGGTAGCATCCACATTAATGTAGAAAAGTTTTGAAATATATTCGATTCTTATTTACCATAAAAGTGACTCCAAAATGACACAATACATTATTTATCATGAATTTCTATTGGGCACAAAATAATCTGAAACACAACCAAAACAAACAGCAAATGCATCCAAGTTTGTAGAGTCACTGGCTTGATGTAGTCATTGCGTGCTATGAACATGGAACCAAATACTACCTTCTGTCTACTTTAATACACATATAAGTGAATGTGTCCGAATAGTTTTGGTCCCCTAAAATGGGGGGATTATGTACAAAAAGTGCTGTAATTTCTAAACGGTTCACCCGATATGGATGAAAATACCCTCAAATTAAAGCTGACAGTCTGCACTTTAACCTCATAGTCAAATCCAAAGTGCTGGAAAACAGAGCCAAAACAACAACAAATGGGTCACCGTCCCAATACTTTTGTAGCTCACTGTAAATACAGTACATATATGTATGTATGTGTGTATGTATGTATGTATGTATGTATGTATGTATGTATGTATGTATGTATGTATGTATGTATGTATGTATGTATGTATGTATGTATGTATGTATGTATGTATGTATGTATGTATGTATGTATGTATGTATGTATGAGTGAGGTAGTGGTAGAGTGAGGTAGTGGTAGAGTGAGGTAGAGGTAGAGTGAGGTAGTGGTAGAGTGAGGTAGTAGTAGAGTGAGGTAGTGGTAGAGTGAGGTAGTGGTAAAGTGAGGTAGAGGTAGAGTGAGGTAGTGGTAGAGTGAGGTAGAGGTAGAGTGAGGTAGTGTTAGAGTGAGGTAGTGGTAGAGAGAGGTAGTGGTAGAGTGAGGTAGTGTTAGAGTGAGGTAGTGTTAGAGTGAGGTAGAGGTAGAGTGAGGTAGTGGTAGAGTGAGGTAGTGGTAGAGTGAGGTAGTGTTAGAGTGAGGTAGTGTTAGATTGAGGGAGTAAGAGAGTGAGGTAGTAAGAGAGTGAGGTAGTGGTAGAGTGAGGTAGAGGTAGAGTGAGGTAGTAGTAGAGTGAGGTAGTAGTAGAGTGAGGTAGTGGTAGTGATAGAGTGAGGTAGAGGTAGAGTGAAGTAGTGTTAGAGTGAGGTAGAGGTAGAGTGAGGTAGTAGTAGAGTGAGGTAGTGGTAGAGTGAGGTAGTGGTAGAGTGAGGTAGTGGTAGAGTGAGGTAGTAGTAGAGTGAGGTAGTGTTAGAGTGAGGTAGAGGTAGGGTGAGGTAGTAGTAGAGTGGGGTAGTGGTAGAGTGAGGTAGAGGTAGAGTGAGGTAGTAGTAGAGTGAGGTAGTAGTAGAGTGAGGTAGTGGTAGAGTGAGGTAGAGGTAGAGTGAGGTAGTAGTAGAGTGAGGTAGTGGTAGAGTGAGGTAGAGGTAGAGTGAGGTAGTAGTAGAGTGAGGTAGTGTTAGAGTGAGGTAGAGGTAGAGTGAGGTAGTGTTAGAGAGAGGTAGTGTTAGAGTGAGGTAGTGGTAGAGTGAGGTAGTGTTAGAGTGAGGTAGTAGTAGAGTGAGGTAGAGGTAGAGTGAGGTAGTGTTAGAGTGAGGTAGTGGTAGAGTGAGGTAGTGGTAGAGTGAGGTAGTGTTAGAGTGAGGTAGTGGTAGAGTGAGGTAGTGGTAGAGTGAGGTAGTGGTAGAGTGAGGTAGTGATAGAGTGAGGTAGTGGTAGAGTGAGATAGTGGTAGAGTGAGGTAGTGGTAGAGTGAGGTAGTGGTAGAGTGAGGTAGTGGTAGAGTGAGGTAGAGTGAGATAGTGGTAGAGTGAGGTAGTGTTAGAGAGAGGTAGTGGTAGAGTGAGGTAATGGTAGAGTGAGGTAGTAGTAGAGTGAGGTAGAGTGAGGTAGTGTTAGAGTGAGGTAGTGGTAGAGTGAGGTAGTGGTAGAGTGAGGTAGTGGTAGAGTGAGGTAGTGATAGAGTGAGGTAGTGGTAGAGTGAGGTAGTGGTAGAGTGAGATAGTGGTAGAGTGAGGTAGTGGTAGAGTGAGGTAGTGGTAGAGTGAGGTAGTGGTAGAGTGAGGTAGAGTGAGATAGTGGTAGAGTGAGGTAGTGTTAGAGTGAGGTAGAGTGAGATAGTGGTAGAGTGAGGTAGTGTTAGAGAGAGGTAGTGGTAGAGTGAGGTAATGGTAGAGTGAGGTAGTAGTAGAGTGAGGTAGAGTGAGGTAGTGTTAGAGTGAGGTAGTGGTAGAGTGAGGTAGTGGTAGAGTGAGGTAGTGTTAGAGTGAGGTAGTGGTAGAGTGAGGTAGTGGTAGAGTGAGGTAGTGTTCGAGTGAGGTAGTGGTAGAGTGAGGTAGTGATAGAGTGAGGTAGTGGTGGAGTGAGGTAGTAGTAGAGTGAGGTAGAGTGAGGTAGTAGTAGAGTGAGGTAGTAGTAGAGTGAGGTAGAGTGAGGTAGTGTTAGAGTGAGGTAGTGTTAGAGTGAGGTAGTGTTAGAGTGAGGTAGTGATAGAGTGAGGTAGTGGTAGAGTGAGGTAGTGATAGAGTGAGGTAGTGATAGAGTGAGGTAGTGATAGAGTGAGGTAGTGGTAGAGAGAGGTAGTGTTAGAGTGAGGTAGTGGTAGAGTGAGGTAGTGATAGAGTGAGGTAGTGGTAGAGTGAGGTAGTGGTAGTGAGGGATTCATCTTATTGAAGCGAACAAAGAGATTGATACTCCTCTGGCCATCAGTGTATATTTCTACACTATTTTGCATGACCTGATGTGTTGATGTATTGACCTGATGTGTTGATGTATTGACCTGATGTGTTGATGTATTGACCTGATGTGTTGATGTATTGACCTGATGTGTTGATGTATTTGGGTGCGTGACTGAATTGCATGTCTGTAAATAGATTCCCAAATATATGATCAAAATGTTTACTTTCTGCCCCCAAAAAAATTAACATTCATTGTAAATGCATTTCAAAGACGTGTATACGTCATGGGCCCTTCAAACGGACGAGCTTTCCTTTCCTTCAACATTGTGCACAATAAATCCTTCTCTCTCTCTCTCTCTCTCTCTCTCTCTCTCTTTCTTCCTCAGAGTAGGGAGGTAGGCTAATTTGGCCTAACCAAATTTCGTAATTTGTTTAAAGAATTATTTTAGCATGCAAATTCATGTTAATAGATGTTTCCTTCCTCTGGGTCTGAGAGACTGGCTGGTCTGAAGAGAGGAGGGGCATAGAGAGCGTACTCTTATAAACCTTCAACTGCATATCGTTCCTCAATCCATAAACACCGTGATGCTAGTCTACTGATGTAAACAGGGGTACGCTTCATTAGGCTACTCGATATTGGCCGGAAATTAAACGTGTTGATGAAACGTTTCGGACGTTTGGTTCCATACTGAATTCGAACGCAAAATTGGGATTCAGCAGCAAAGAAAAGGTTGGAGAAGTTTACATTTAAGGCGATTACCAGAAGAGGACGCATCGGATTCAGCAACAGCACAGAACTGTTTTTTATTTCAGTGTCCACTTCAGGATGTTATTAACTTCCTTCATCAGAGTGTCATCTTCTCTCCCCGCGTTCTAGAATAAGGAAGGACGTCTTGTTAATGTCTCTGTCTCTACCGTAGAGAGAGACTAAACCCAAGGAGGAAGAAACAGTGAAGCTTTTATTGCGCTCCGTCTTTCCCGCGTGCTGAAGTGAACCATGCAGCATCCCTTGGACTTGGGTGCTCACTATTATCCCCCGGAGGTTCACCCCGACCACCGCTCCCACTCACACCGCTACCGAAGCTTTATGATCGAGGAGATTCTCACCGACCACCCGGACCACAAGGTGTCTACCCCGGCAGGGGACCTGCTCAAGTTCGGAGTACAAGCTCTGCTCTCGGCGCGGCCATACCACAACCACCTGGGTAAACTGCGATGCTTTTCGTACTAGCTTGTTTTTAGAGGGGAGATGTAGTCTACTCAACTTTGTATTCAAAATGACTCAAATGATTATATTGCATTTTCTATTCGTTTTTGTTAGTCTTCTCTTGAGGACTGCTTTTGGTTTTCCCCTCAAACAACTCGTTCTGTCAGAAACCTAATTGTCCTAAATGGCGAGCGTAAAACATTGATTTAATACATATTTGAATATGATTTACATTCGTTTCCTTGGTATTATTTTCTTATACAAAGTGCACAATCTGGATTATTAAAAAAATTAAATGTATGTAGAAACGCAGGCAATAGGGCAGGCCTACCAACGGGCTCCTTTGATGCTTCCTAAAGTAAGTCATCGACAGGAGTGCGTTGTAGTGCGTGCCATAACTCAATATTCAACATACTTTTGGGGGGGAAAAACAAGATTCCAATTCCATTGGACTTTTAACAAGGTTTCTATATATTGTCATATAAACTGTAGTCTATCGAAATATATAGACAAGTTTGAGTCATTTGTGAATATTTCCAGTCATGGAGCTAATGGTCACACTGGGTCGGCCAGACTTCAGAAAGAACGATGCGGGCCTTCTTATTCTGGACGCAGCCAGGAGTCTACAGAGTATTGGGCTCATGTCTTATGTACAATTACCATAGTATTATCATTTTGTTAAAGCTGTTTACATTGATTGACCATACGATTTGTAAAACGAGGCCTTGTTTATCGAATACCACTATGTTTTGCATATCAGTAGTCATGGGCCATATGAATTTGGCTCAGGGAAATTATATTGGGGGGGGGGGAACAACAGACATATTCAAACATTTCATGAAGTATATGCATAATAGGTTTGCTTATCAATATTTCTAAAAATTTTATTATTAGTTATTACATTTATACATTTCCTGACATCGACTGAATTTATAATTTCATTATTATTAATTCCACTCTAATAAACTATTATAAGCATGATAATAATGAAATAATTACAATTACGTTCAACAATTAAATAATAATTATTTGTAGTAGGTCTATGTCTCGTCTAATAGACCTACTAAAATCAACGATACTACATATGTACTGCTACTACTATTATACTGCTACTTAAATACTATCATAATAACTCATAAAATAATAATTGTTCTTATAATTATAGAATAAAAACGTTATTTATTTTAACCTATATTTTACTAGAAAACATGTTATCATCACGTAGAACCAATTAAGAAAATAGCCAAGTGTGTAGCCTATAGGCGTTGTTAAATGTATTATTTTCGTGTAGGAGTTCAATGGGGGATAATCCCATTTATATGTGAAATGGTTTGATTTACAGTTTTGAAGGCAGACCAATCGGGTATCCTGAAGTTCCCGATGTCGCCACTCTCCTGCTCACTGGGATCACCGTTAGGCTCCGCTCTCCTATCCGGGGCTCCGGGACTCCACGGCGGCTCAGCTTCCCACCACCTCCCGTTGGACCTCCACCTCCGGAGCAAGCTGGAGCACGGCGGAGACGGCAACAGCAAGACCAAGAAAGGCCGCCGGAGCAGGACGGTCTTCACTGAGCTACAGCTAATGGGATTGGAGAAAAGATTTGAAAAACAGAAGTACCTTTCAACACCAGACAGGTATTTAAATCAATTAAACCATTAAATTAACCTTATTTATCCCCAGGGAGCTATTATTGCTGTGGGTAAAAGTGACTGGCAAATTAGTCAGACAACACAATAACATAGGCCTCCAATCAGTCATATCTCTCTATAAGACTGATGACACGAATGCAAGAAATTGACTCAAATGTAATATCTCTCTTAATTAACATGTTAGATATTGACTCAAATGTAATATCTCTCTTAATTAACATGTTAGATATTGACTCAAATGTAATATCTCTCTTAATTAACATGTTAGATATTGACTCAAATGTAATATCTCTCTCTTAACATGTTAGATATTGACTCAAATGTAATATCTCTCTTAATTAACATGTTAGATATGAACTCAAATGTAATATCTCTCTTAATTAACATGTTAGATATTGACTCAAATGCTTTTTTAGTGCAAGATGTGAAATTGGATCGAAATGAAAGAACTTGTCAGTAATCGCCACTGTCCCCATACAGAATAGATCTGGCTGAGTCTCTGGATCTGAGTCAACTACAAGTCAAGACCTGGTACCAGAACAGACGAATGAAATGGAAGAAAATAGTAAGTTCTTATTTCTTATTATGAACAATATGACAAGGAGGCGAGTGGTTTTGATAAATAATGATATTCGTTTACTTGTCCATTAACTTGGTTTTATGGTAGGCCTAAACAGTTTAATTGTAGATTATTTTTTGTCGTTTTAAAACTTGAATTGTTTCCACTGTACAGGTTCTACAAGGAGGAGGACTGGAATCTCCAACCAAACCAAAAGGCCGTCCGAAGAAGAACTCCATCCCGTCGAGCGAGCAGCTTTCGGAGCAGGAGAGGTCTGGAGACGTCGACCGTCAGTCGGACGGTTCCACCTCGTCACATTCAGACACTAACCAAGAGGAATAATAACGTTGGTGCTCCGACTAACTGACAACTCTCTGAAGACGTTCACCAGACGTTCATACAGCCTCTGGGATGCGTAATGGTGGTCGACGGTTGAATCGAAGTGCCTTTGCCCTTGACTTCGATATTTTTGGCACTTACATAGAGAGACTGATGTTGGCCTCCCGTAGGAGAGGCGGAACTCTATTTTTTATTACTAGTATCGTTCTCCAGACACTTCCGCCTTGGGACGAGGTTACTTTTTGTATGTTATTGTCACATCTTCTTTTCGTAATCAATGTGTTGTCAATACCTATGCTTCCATCCGCGTCACGCCGAACTAACCGTTACGGAGCGGTAGCGGAGGGAGGGGAACACGTCGAGCAGTAGGTGCACTCTTTCATTGCCTCCATTCAAATGACCCACTTTACACATACTTCTTCTGTTCTGCCTTCGTTTTGCATATTTACATGTTTTATTAGGCTATGTTTTTATTATAAGGACATTGTTGGATGTAATTAAATATTTTTTCACTTACACTTAATCGTTCTTTTTTATTTATTTTTATATTGAAAGGAAATTAGACCAAATTTGCTATTTCCTGCAATCACATGAGAATGTTGATGTTGTTGGCAGCTGGGAGGTAATTTTACCCCCAAAGCATTTCCATTCACCTACACATACAGTTTATATTCCAGCGCTGTGATATAAATCGTTTACTTGTAACATATTATCAGTGCTATAATTTCTTGGTAGGTAGTTCTAACATTGCGCACAATTCTGCATGATATGGAGCTCTGGGTTGAGTTGAACGAAAACGAAATAGGACGACCAAAACGAAAGAGGAACGTTCAATAATATTACTTTACGGTAATTTGACACAAGTATAGTCTAACGCCATTACATCAGAGGCAGCTTCTCGGTTCTTCAATGTGAAGACTCAGAACTGCGACTGTCGGCCTAAAGGCAAATCCAATAGTCTGACAATTAGTGCCGCTACTCCAAATGCAAATGATACTGTCCTGTTGCAAATATTACAAACATAACTATTTAATCACACTTGTTTAATTAGGAAACAAATAACCCTTCTGGTTAAATTACATCTCAACTAAATGCTGGCCTTTAGACTCGGAGTGCATTGTAATTCTCTTTCAACAATGGTGTTACCAACACACTTTTAAATGGGAATAGTTCAGTGTTATACGTGAAGAACGCTCTACAACATATGTAGAGGACACTATTCGACAACCGAATAGTATCCTCTCTCTCATATTCCCAATGGGCCCGATTCAGACTTAGGAAATGTATGCCTTTCCTACCCATTTCTCAGTAGTTGGTATTCAGACCTTATGAAGGTGTGTAATTGGCTTTGCAGGCGTGGTTCTCTTGCGTGGTTCTCTTGCTCACACTGAATACATTTAATTCAACCGCTGAAAACCCTGCCACTTGCTGGACCTATATAAATTTTCTTGTGGAGTTTTCATTCAATAGGGTTTTCCAGGACATTTATGAAAATCCATCCCTTTAAATTTGGTGTACCTTTACTTTGAATTTGCTCTACAGACTCACTAGAATATATGGAGAGAATGGTTCAGGATATTAGGGATCAATGACAGAAAGTCATGTAAATACATGCATATTCTTCTCCATCCAGCACCGGTTTGTAGATTTAAATATACCCTGATCTTGTATATGATGGGAGGTTAGGAATGTATTTATGAATAATAATAAAAACTAGTTTGGAGATCCTTATTAATGCATGAAATATATTGATGAATCAAAAATACCACTGGAAGGTGAGAAAAGTCTACAATAGGGGTTGACCAGTAGTCCTGTACATCTACCCTGATAATCCTCACTGGTCATGGAACTGTGATGCCAATAGTGCAGTCTATGGGAACCGTGCTCCAGGTTTAAACTGCTACGTATGGTCTGCTGTACCATAATGATTCAAATAGGCCACATGTACCAAATTATTGCACAAGTTGTAATACGTTAGCCTAAAATGATCCACTATTGAATTATTGTCGCCAGCTATTTATAAGGTACAATAGATCTAAAATATTTGTAATTAAAAATTTACAATTGCCTTCTCCAAACAAATTTCTCATTTACCTAGCTCTTATCAATAACTGTTATCAAGTTGTAAATTACAGTGCATGGAGAATGGTGTTATTTACAGTGCATGGAGAATGGTGTTATTTACAGGGCATGGAGAATGGTGTTATTTACAGTGCATGGAGAACAGTGTTATTTACAGTGCATGGAGAATGGTGTTATTTACAGTGCATGGAGAATGGTGTTATTTACAGGGCATGGAGAACGGTGTTATTTACAGTGCATGGAGAATGGTGTTATTTACAGTGCATGGAGAATGGTGTTATTTACAGTGCATGGAGAACAGTGTTATTTACAGTGCATGGAGAATGGTGTTATTTACAGTGCATGGAGAATGGTGTTATTTACAGGGCATGGAGAACGGTGTTATTTACAGTGCATGGAATATGGTGTTATTTACAGTGCATGGAGAATGGTGTTATTTACAGTGCATGGAATATGGTGTTATTTACAGTGCATGGAGAATGGTGTTATTTACAGTGCATTGAGAATGGTGTTATTTACAGTGCATGGAATATGGTGTTATTTACAGTGCATGGAGAATGGTGTTATTTACAGTGCATGGAGAATGGTGTTATTTACAGGGCATGGAGAACGGTGTTATTTACAGTGCATGGAGAATGGTGTTATTTACAGTGCATGGAGAACAGTGTTATTTACAGTGCATGGATAATGGTGTTATTTACAGTGCATGGAGAATGGTGTTATTTACAGGGCATGGAGAACGGTGTTATTTACAGTGCATGGAATATGGTGTTATTTACAGTGCATGGAGAATGGTGTTATTTACAGTGCATGGAATATGGTGTTATTTACAGTGCATGGAGAATGGTGTTATTTACAGTGCATTGAGAATGGTGTTATTTACAGTGCATGGAATATGGTGTTATTTACAGTGCATGGAGAATGGTGTTATTTACAGTGCATGGAGAATGGTGTTATTTACAGTGCATGGAATATGGTGTTATTTACAGCACATGGAGAATGGTGTTATTTACAGTGCATTGAGAATGGTGTTATTTACAGTGCATGGATAATGGTGTTATTTACAGTGCATGGAGAATGGTGTTATTTACAGTGCATGGAATATGGTGTTATTTACAGTGCATTGAGAATGGTGTTATTTACAGTGCTTGGAGAACGGTGTTGTTTACAGTGCATGGAGAATGGTGTTATTTACAGTGCATGGAGAACGGTGTTATTTACAGTGCATGGAGAATGGTGTTATTTACAGTGCATGGAATATGGTGTTATTTACAGTGCATGGAGAACGGTGTTATTTACAGTGCATGGAACATGGTGTTATTTAGAGTGCATGGAGAACAGTGTTATTTACAGTGCATGGAGAATGGTGTTATTTACAGTGCATGGAGAACGGTGTTATTTACAGTGCATGGAACATGGTGTTATTTAGAGTGCATGGAGAACAGTGTTATTTACAGTGCATGGGATATGGTGTTATTTCTATGGGTAAGTAGATGCTTTCCCACTTGGAACCCACAGGTTGCTCAACCTTATTCATGTTTCTCCTCACATGTAAATGTGTTGGAATTATGAGGTAATTAAATCAAGGTCAGAATACGGCGTATCTGTAGACACACTTCCGCCACACCTTCATTTATTCGATTCCCACCCCAAACGAATAGCGGGTGAATAGCATGCTATTCTCATGCTTAAAATAGTCAGAATATGCGTAGAGAGAAAAGTGCATAAGAGGGGAATTATGTTGTACTTATGCACACCTACCTAGGGTAGGAGAGGTCTGGAGACGGTCGGAGTTCCCCCCCAATAAGAAGAATTATCCATGTGCCTCAGCAGAGATCCTGGTTCCTGACCAGGTTCCTGACCAGGTTCCTGACCAGGTTGCTGACCAGGTTCCTGACCAGGTTGCTGACCAGGTTCCTGACCTGGTTGCTGACCAGGTTCCTGACCAGGTTCCTGACCTGGTTGCTGACCAGGTTGCTGACCAGGTTGCTGACCAGGTTGCTGACCAGGTTCCTGACCAGGTTCCTGACCTGGTTGCTGACCAGGTTGCTGACCAGGTTCCTGACCAGGTTGCTGACCAGGTTGCTGACCAGGCTGCTGACCAGGTTCCTGACCAGGTTGCTGACCAGGTTGCTGACCAGGCTGCTGACCAGGCTCCTGACCAGGTTGCTGACCAGGTTGCTGACCAGGTTGCTGACCAGGTTCCTGACCAGGTTGCTGACCAGGTTGCTGACCAGGTTCCTGACCAGGTTGCTGACCAGGTTGCTGACCAGGTTCCTGACCAGGTTGCTGACCAGGTTCCTGACCAGGTTGCTGACCAGGATCCTGACCAGGTTGCTGACCAGGTTGCTGACCAGGTTGCTGACCAGGTTCCTGACCAGGATCCTGACCAGGTTGCTGACCAGGTTGCTGACCAGGTTGCTGACCAGGTTCCTGACCAGGTTGCTGACCAGGTTCCTGACCAGGATCCTGACCAGGTTGCTGACCAGGCTGCTGACCAGGTTGCTGACCAGGTTGCTGACCAGGCTCCTGACCAGGTTCCTGACCAGGTTGCTGACCAGGTTGCTGACCAGGTTCCTGACCAGGTTGCTGACCAGGTTCCTGACCAGGTTGCTGACCAGGTTACTGGTTCCTGACCAGGTTGCTGACCAGGTTCCTGACCAGGTTGCTGACCAGGTTCCTGACCAGGTTGCTGACCATACATCTGCACAGTAAGTCTAGTGTCCTACTCCTACCGTCCATTGTAGCTAAGGTCAGTTCCACATTTTGGCCCTTTGTCCGGGTCCCGCAAACAAACAAGTATGTCTCGAATTTTATCAACAAATTCAAAAGCCATTATTTTACAAAACAAAGTTGTTTTGTCTCTTTCAGTCAGACATTATAACCTGTAGCTGCTCAAATCAAATCAAATCATATTGTATTGGTCACATACACATGGTTAGCAGATGTTAATGCGAGTGTAGCGAAATGCCTGTGCTTCTAGTTCTGACCGTGCAGTAATATCTAACAAGTTATTGAACAATTCCCCAACAACTACCTAATACACACACATCTAAAGGGGTGAAGGAGAATATGTACATATAAATATATGGATGAACGATGGCCAAGATGCAGTAGATGGTATAAAATACAGTATATACATATGAGATGAGTAATGTAGGGTATGTAAACATTATTGAAGTGGCATTATTTAGAGTGGCATTGTATAAAGTGACAAGTGATCCATTTATTGCCAGTGATTTGAACTCAATGTAGGCAGCAGCCCCTCTGAGTTAGTGATGGCTGTTTAGCAGTCTGATGGCTTTGAGATAGAAGTTGTTTGTCAGTCTCTCGGTCCCTGCTTTTGCAGTAGAGAGGAAGAGGCAAAGCTAGAGGTTTCACTCTCGCCAAAATCTATCCAAAATAAGCCCAATGCGTTTCTATCGGCTTATTTTGGATCTAAACTTTTCGCTTGCCTTCATGCCTTTGGGACAACGACTCCCATAGTTATGGCGGAGACATGAGCATCTCGTCATATGCATATCTCTGTTTGCAGTCACGTTGCCCGTTTGACAAGATATATATATTTTCATAATGATGTGTTACTGGTGACGTTAAACACTTCTCCAATCATTGTTGAGATCTGATATTCGGTGCAGCGCAAGGCGAGGCTTTATAGGCCAATGTAATATCGATCACATATGAAATCCTTTCGGTCTAAATTCCAGCTAAAGTTAGAGGATAACTAACTACTTACAAAAAAAAAAAAAAGAGCTCTCGAAGTAAGTAAATAGTTGTAATAGACGGAATAGATATAAGGTGATTCGACTGAAAAGATAGAAGCTGATTTCGTCAACCTTGTGATGCTCTCCATGCTCGTTGTTGCCCATTCAACATAGTTGCTGCTTCTTCACTCAAGTCGGTATTTAAAAACTCCCTTCCTGTTTTACATTCCCTGAGACCAACCAGAAATGTTTCCTTGGCCAAGTATTCCGCAGCTTTTTATATAACAGTCACACCATTTGGTATCTCGTTTCTGCATGACCACATTTTGCGCGAGTCAAAGAACTATAGGCAAGCTTCAACGATCTCCATCCGTGCAGCGGGAGGTTTTACTTGTCCCAAATGTCCGGCTAAATCATCCCTTTGTCCTGCATTTGGTTATTTTAAATGTGGTCACCCTAATTGTAGCTGCAACAATCTTTGACAAGAAAGGACTGTCTGGTGCATTCGTTTTGTATAGAAGTATGGGATTAATACTCACAATTTAAACCTAAACGTTTTGCAAATTTAACAATATAGTGAAAATGAAGATTATTTAGGTTACACTGTATCCACATACCAGATTTCAACAGGCTCTGAAAGATGATCAAACACGATGTAACAGGAGCATCAACTATCTAGCGTCTAACAAACATCACGGTAGCATTTTTATGTTTTTAGTCGCAGTGACATTATTGACATTTTCCTTCTTTCAAAGTGATATATATTTATAGGCCTGCAAACAGTATAACCTCAGCCTAGCGCGGGCGACGCTCTTCAAATAAAGCAGTTCGGTTGAACCACATCACAGGACGATGGCTTTTTAAATGTTCCGTTTCAGGACGAAGTGTTTAGCAATAAAGTTGGTTGCGGGAGATCTTCAATTTTCATTAAACTCTCCAGCTCTGTGAGGGAATGGTTTACACTGCCTGGTAAATATGTGGTAACGCAAGAATAGTTTCAGAGATTCCAAGTTATTTATTCTTACAGAAATATTTACAGAAGTCTTCACATCAAACAAAGGATTTGACTTAAATGAACTTCTGTTGATTTGAATATAGGCTAATTAGTGTAGATTCCAAGGCAACGGACGGATTGGTTAAATAACCTTGGTCGACATTTCTTCATAATGGCCTTCTCCAGAATCACTGGGTTGAAAAACTCTCAATGATGTTTATTGTCTTACTTGAGGAGTATTGTTTTTACATCTTCCTATAACACGTCCTCTCTGTCTCCATTAACCTGGGTTTTGACTAAACGGAATACAGCTACGAACAGAAGTGACTTTTTCGTAGCAGGTTAGGAGAACTAATGTTGCAGGTTAGGAGAATTTACGCAGCAGGTTAGGATAATTAATGTAGAAGTTTAGGATAATTAATGTAGAAGTTTAGGATAATTAATGTAGAAGTTTAGGATAATTAATGTAGCAGGTTAGGAGAATTAATGTAGCAGGTTAGGAGAATTAATGTAGCAGGTTAGGAGAATTAATGTAGCTATTTAGGATAATTAATGTATCAGGTTAGGATAATTAATGTAGCAGATTAGGATAATTAATGTAGCAGGTTAGGAGAATTAATGTAGCAGGTTAGGAGAATTAATGTAGCAGGTTAGGAGAATTAATGTAGCAGGGTAGGCGAATTAATGTAGCAGGTTAGGAGAATTAATGTAGAAGTTTAGGATAATTAATGTAGCAGGGTAGGCGAATTAATGTAGCAGATTATGAGAATTAATGTAGAAGTTTAGGAGATTTAATGTAGCAGGGTAGGCAAATTAATGTATCAGGTTAGGAGAATTAATGTATCAGGTTAGGAGAATTAATGTAGCAGGTTAGGAGAATTAATGTAGCAGGTTAGGAGAATTAATGTATCAGGTTAGGAGAATTAATGTAGCAGGTTAGGAGAATTAATGTAGCAGGTTAGGAGAATTAATGTATCAGGTTAGAATAATTAATGTAGCAGGTTAGGAGAATTAATGTAGCAGGTTAGGAGAATTAATGTAGCAGATTAGGAGAATTAATGTAGCAGGTTAGGAGAATTAATGTAGCAGGTTAGGAGAATTAATGTAGCAGGTTAGGAGAATTAATGTAGCAGGTTAGGAGAATTAATGTAGCAGGTTAGGAGAATTAATGTAGCAGGTTAGGATAATTAATGTAGCAGATTAGGATAATTAATGTAGCAGGTTAGGAGAATTAATGTAGCAGATTAGGAGAATTAGGTTACTGTAGATGTAATCCATGTAGTCACAACAATTTATGCCGCGTTCACATGCTACTCAGAACTAGGAAACTCGGAAATGTCTGACTTGCTTTTCGTTGAACGCGGCACTTGTATAACTACAACCAGTAGCAAGTCTGAAATCTCAGAGTTCCGACAAGCACTTGAACGTGGCGTAACCTGACGTGCAGCGCATTTTTATGCATTATCTCTCCGATGGCAGGTGTAATGTTGCTTTCAAGACAACTGGGAACTCGGAAAAAGTCAAATAATGACATCATAACATCAGTGATCTTCAGGTCGGAAAGTCGGAGTTTTAGAAAGATGTCCGAGTTGGATGACCGTTCAAAACGATTTTCCCAGTTGGAGCTTGTTTTTTTCAAAGTTCCCAGTTGTTTTTAACCCGGCATTAGATAATTGAAGCTCACCTATCAGTCATTTTGCAGAAAGAATAGACCCTCCAATCACAGAGATGCGATCCTGGCCCGTTTTCTACACTAGCAGGCAGCAGATTCATGCTGCATTCAAAACAACTGGGAACTCGGATCTCAGAACTTGGAAATATCCGACTTCCGACTTCAGTGGGTTCAAAACAACTGGCACCTCGGAAAAAACATGCTCCGTCTGGGAAAAATCATTTTGAACGGTAACCTAACTCGGAATTCCAATTCGGGAATTCGGGCCTCTTTCTTGAGCTCCGACTTTCCGACCTGAAAATCATTGACGTAATGATTTTACTTCGCTGTTGTTTTTTTTTTTTTACCTAGTTCCCATTTGTCTTGAAAGCACAAAATAGCCGCTTGAAACACGTTGGCCCGTGACAAGATGACATAGACTATAGTTGAATTGTGTTATGTGAAATGAAAGTGTTTCATATTCAATCTACTCTTACCGTACGACTAAGTGGCTAGATATAACATGCACTTTTCGGGGAACAATGTTGGATTTATACTAGCCTAATAAAATAGGCATGAATAGGCCCAAAACAAAACAATTCCAGAATACTATTGGAATGGCTCATTTTTACCCTAATATTGCTGGTCAATAGGCCTATAACTTTAATGAATTATGCTACAATTAAATACAATTCATAATTTAGACCATAGCAAAATATTTAAGTTAAATTTAATCGTTTTTTAATAGCCTATACTTAACTTTTTTTTATTTTTAAACATCGACATATTGTATCATATCACACCAAAAAACGCAAGCTTAGTTTATGAACTAGAACTGAACTTCTAGCCTACACTTAAATATTATATTCAATTCTATAGGCTACTAATGTCAGAGTAAAAAACAACAAATAGAGCGGTAAATAAAGGAAAGGCCCTTGTCAAATACAAAACCTTTAATGATCCATGTTTTACATAGCCTGGAGATACAGTATGTGTCTATAACAGTACTGATAGGAAGTACAAGGACAATAGCAATTGAACATCTCACAGACAAACAGGCCTAATCAGCCGACTACTATTACCGCCACGGTATATTACAGCGCTTTGTTTCCTACAGTGCTTTCGCTTAAGGAACTCAATCTTACAACATAAACTAAACTTTTTGATGACACCTTACCAAGAAAAACTATAGGCCTAAATGGATTGTACTACAAAACAACGAGTCAATGCCACATGAATAAAACAATACATCGACATGCCGTAAGTCTATTTTTTATGTTTGTTTTTCTAGATTTTCCCGCACTACTAATGGGTTCCCGCATTTCAGCAAAACTTCATCCACGAAGAACTGAAGAAACCTATGAGTTCCCTCTCCAAAATGTGATACAATTTAAAAAGCACTTTACGTGGCATTCAACAGGCCTAATTACATGACTGTTTGGATGTGAGGTAGCCTACCGGCCCAAGGACCCGTATCACTTTACCAAGATGGCTAGCCCTTATGGAAAATGAGATTTATAATCTGTAGATGAATAGCCAAAGAACCTCCAAATATAAACACCTGCAGGTTTTACCCTTCTGGAGACTCTGGTTCGTTCACTTCAGCCATTTTAGACAAGTATTTCTGTTCTTCGACGGGTGTAGTGGGGATTGAAACAAAAAAAACAAATAAAAGAAAGAAATAGCATAATTTATTCATATGGAATTGTTAAAAATGTCATTGATTTGTTTTGAACAAAATGCCAATATTTCGGTTAAATGACTATCGATGTTTGGCCTTGTATGTGGTCTGGAAGCAATACGAATGCTGCGGATTGGTCAACAGGCTTGATTTGATTTAAATCATGTTAATACGAAGCCAACACTCTATTATTGAACTAGTTCCCATGGCTACAGTGTCAAATGCTGTGTTTACTTGAATTATAGTTGCCACTTACATGTATAATCCTGTATCACTAATCCAAGGGTAAAGGCATACTTTACATTTACATTTAAGTCATTTAGCAGACGCTCTTATCCAGAGCGACTTACAAGTTGGTGCATTCACCTTATGATATCCAGTGGAACAACCACTTTACAATAGTGCATCTAACTCTTTTAAGGGGGGGGGGTTAGAAGGATTACTTTATCCTATCCTAGGTATTCCTTTGCCTACTCATCTAATAGACTACAGGAATCCAAGGGTAAAGGTCTACTCATCTAATAGACTACAGGAATCCAAGGGTAAAGGCCTACTCATCTAATAGGCTACAGGAATCCAAGGGTAAAGGCCTACTCATCTAATAGGCTACAGGAATCCAAGGGTAAAGGCCTACTCATCTAATAGGCTACAGGAATCCAAGGGTAAAGGCCTACTCATCTAATAGGCTACAGGAATCCAAGGGTAAAGGTCTACTCATCTAATAGGCTACAGGAATCCAAGGGTAAAGGCCTACTCATCTAATAGGCTACCGGAATCCAAGGGTAAAGGCCTACTCATCTAATAGGCTACAGGAATCCAAGGGTAAAGGCCTACTCATCTAATAGACTACAGGAATCCAAGGGTAAAGGCCTACTCATCTAATAGGCTATAGGCAATTATGAATTATACTAATACTTCTGATAACTATGACATTTCTGATCTGAATGAATTATCTCTCTCTAAAGTGTCAGTTAGCCTCAGGGCCAGGCATAGGCGACACAAACGGCTGCTTCGGGCCCCGCGGCTCAGTCAGGGTATTAACCTATAGCATATAAGAATATCAAAATACACCAGGTGCAATATCCACATTTGGTTGTGCATCAGCAGTTTTTCAAATAACAACAAGTAGGGCACTGACAGCTGTCACGGTTGCTAGCTAGCTAGCTCAACCTTATCTAGCTAACTAATGTTATCTGTTGTTACTACACCGTATCCAAGAGATTAGCCAACTGGCTAGGCTTTGGCTGGTTCTTGAGCTGGATTTGTCATAGGCATGTAGAGAAAACTTCACCACAGATGGAAACCAGATGGATAGGGGCAACCAGATGGATAGGGGAAAGCAGATGGATAGGGGAAACCAGATGGATAGGGGCAACCAGATGGATAGGGGTAACCAGATGGACAAGGGAAACCAGATGGATAGGGGCAACCAGATGGATAGGGGCAACCAGATGGACAAGGGAAACCAGATGGATAGGGGAAACCAGATGGACAAGGGAAACCAGATGGACAAGGGAAACCAGATGGACAAGGGAAACCAGATGGACAAGGGAAACCAGATGGACAAGGGAAACCAGATGGACAAGGGAAACCAGATGGATAGGGGAAACCAGATGGATAGGGGAAACCAGATGGATAGGGGAAACCAGATGGATAGGGGAAACCAGATGGACAAGGGAAACCAGATGGATAGGGGAAACCAGATGGACAAGGGAAACCAGATGGACAAGGGAAACCAGATGGACAAGGGAAACCAGATGGACAAGGGAAACCAGATGGACAAGGGAAACCAGATGGATAGGGGAAACCAGATGGATAGGGGAAACCAGATGGATAGGGGAAACCAGATGGACAAGGGAAACCAGATGGACAAGGGAAACCAGATGGACAAGGGAAACCAGATGGACAAGGGAAACCAGATGGACAAGGGAAACCAGATGGACAAGGGAAACCAGATGGACAAGGGAAACCAGATGGATAGGGGCAACCAGATGGACAAGGGAAACCAGATGGACAAGGGAAACCAGATGGACAAGGGAAACCAGATGGACAAGGGAAACCAGATGGACAAGGGAAACCAGATGGATAGGGGAAACCAGATGGACAAGGGAAACCAGATGGACAAGGGAAACCAGATGGACAAGGGAAACCAGATGGACAAGGGAAACCAGATGGACAAGGGAAACCAGATGGACAAGGGAAACCAGATGGATAGGGGAAACCAGATGGATGGGGGAAACCAGTATCTTTGACTTCATTTACATTTACATTTACATTTAAGTCATTTAGCAGACGCTCTTATCCAGAGCGACTTACAAATTGGTGCATTCACCTTATGATATCCAGTGGAACAACCACTTTACAATAGTGCATCTAACTCTTTTAAGGGGGGGGGGGGTTAGAATGATTACTTTATCCTATCCTAGGTATTCCTTAAAGAGGTGGGGTTTCAGGTGTCTCCGGAAGGTGGTGATTGACTCCGCTGACCTGGCGTCGTGAGGGAGTGACTTCATCATCTATTGTTATCTCCAAAGTTGTGCATCTTCCATAAATTGCAGCAGTGAATCTGCCATAGAAATGGAATGACTAAGATGATAATAAGAAAAGATAATTAGGTGTGTGCTCATATTTGTCCTATTTCAGACCACACTGTGACAACATTATAACTGACTCCATATCCCACTCCCCCTGAGACACCCTGGCAGAGTGGGGTCAGAGCCAGGGATCAGCCATTATTGACGGCGACCCAGGAGCAATTAGGGTTAAGTGCCTTGCTCAAGGGCACAACAACACATTTTTCACCTAGGAAATGAACTTTAAAACTTAAATGTTTCTCTCCGCCATCAGGAGAGGGACCACTAAAAATGTTTTGCCGCGAGGTAGGGGGCCCCACAACCAAATCTCTCTTAGGGCCAACGAAAGGCTAGAGCCGGCCCTGGTTAACCAACAACAATATCACTACGGCAAAAAGACCATGGCAATAGAAATCACACTCGTTTTGTGAGTATAGTGACAAGGGACTTACAGGCCGTTTAAATAGGCTAGCTAGCCTGTGAGGTGGATATTTCACCCCGTGTGCCAGCCGAACGGTAACGGTGGGAATACATCCATGTTGCTCTCTATCCCCTTCTAATAAAACAAGTGATGCATCGTGAAATGTGTTGTTTTGGCTCCTGCCCACTTTCAACGGAGCGAGGAGATGCCAACGCCTAACATGCAAATATAATAATAATGTGTTGTTAATGTTTCGTTATAAAAATGCAGCATGTAAGGAGCAAGCAGTTTAATACAAATTTAACACAGACACAAACCACTGGGCAAAAACTGGTTGAATCAACGTTTCCTCCACACATTTCGACTTTGTGTTATATCTGTGATGACATTGAATCAACATGGAAAACGGATTGCATCAACCAAGGGAATTTTGTATTTTCTTCAACCTACTTTTAACCTAAATTCAATCTCATAGTGAAATGTTTTGTTGATTTCATGTTGAATTCAGGGTAGTTGACAATTCAACCAAATGTAAATCAAAATTAGACGTTGAACGTCTGTGCCCAATGGGAAGCGTTTATTACATGCATGCAGACGTCCAAACGCGCCAAACACTTATCATTATTAGCCTATATGTCATCTATATCATTACCGTAAAACAAAAAGGCAGAACATGCTTTTACATTCTTGTGGAATTTATAAAGAATTCATAAAAACATGTATTCTGTTTATAGCTGGCAATGCTATTAGATTGAATGTAGACGCAACGTCGTACTTCTAGACACCCCAGAGGTAGAATAATATTTGCCTGTAACTGTGAGCAGTACGTGATCATGAAAAGGTCATTAGCATGGTGTAGTACAGTAATTAGGCTAAGCTATGCCTCAGGTAACGTATAGCGCCACCATTGAGGCTCGTTACCAACAGAAGCCTCTCTCATTATGTAGTATTTAATCAATCATTTATGAGTAATCAATCTTTTGAACTGGGTCACTTTTTCCTTCATCTCATTCTCTCAGTTGATCACTTGTGGTAACGCTCATTTACCCACCCGACCTTGACTCTCCAACGCGCACCTCCTTCAGCGCAGCACAGCTTCGCTCCCTCTACACAGCGTAATTACGCTTAATCACTTCCTGATGTTAATCGATAGTTGGCCAGCTACTCAGAGGAAAATAGAAATGACATCGAAGTAGTTTAATCTGTTTTATTATTGTGTTCATTTCCCAAGAAGCCAGGATGCTGGCTAGGGACGTCAAACGTTCAGCCTGCTGCTCAGACCGTATGGTCGCTCTAGACTAGAGCTCCTGGTTTAGTTGGGTTTAGGAGCATTTTGAAATTAAACTGGTGAGAAATATGTTACTGTTGAAAAAAGTCGTGAATTTTCTTAATTTACTATAATTCTAAGTTAAGATATTGAATTATTTTGCGATATCTAATTAAATTATGTTATGCTACTTTACATGATGTGGACAGTATGTTTTACTACATTAGCCTACACAAGCTGAAGTTTTGACCAGATCAAATTGGGGGGGAATTACACAACCCTTTTTACCTCAGATTGGTGATGTTAGTATATCAATTTATAGTCAACATGATGACACAAGATCAATTGCTTAAAACAGATCAATGTCTTTGGTTTTGTACTGTTGATGTTGTCACCCATTTGATACAGGTCAGTCGGTATTCGGCTGGGAGATGACGTGGAAACCGGTCACTAGGGGCAACAGTGAGCGCTGTTCAAATCAAATCAAGCTTTATTTCTGCAGCACGTTTCAGACGAGGAATGCAACCCAATGTGCTTCACAGGGAAAACCTAATAAAAACAAGGGAAATAAAAACGTTAATATTTACTACACAACAAACGTAAGAGGATAAAAAACCATAATAACAATAAAAACTGAACAACTAAAAAGAACCCCAAGGAAAAGCACAACTAAAAATATCTATTTTATATACAGTACCAGTCAAAAGTTTGGACATATCTACTTATTCAAGGGTTTTTCTTAAATTAACTATTTTCTACATTGTAGAATAATAGAGAATACATCAAAACTATGAAATAACACATATGGAATCATATAGTAACCAAAAAAGTGTTAAACAAATCAAAGTATATTGTATATTTGACATTCTTCAAAGTATCCACCCTTTGCCTTGATGACAGCTTTGCACACCCTTGGCATTCTCTCAACCAGTTTCACCTGGAATACTTTTCCAACAGTCTTGAAGGAGTTTCCACATTCCTTTACATTATACCATTTGAAGAGCTAATACTCCATTCATTTAAGAAGTGGAGAAGCCCTATGCACAATACAACAGTCCACTCCTGTCGTAACTCCCTGTCAGAGAGTAACTAGAGGGTTAGGCAGGAAGCCCTGGGCCAGTGGAGACTGATCAGAGGGTTAGGCACTGGGCCCTTGGCATGTGGTAGGTCAGGGGTCAGGGCTATCTTTCAAGCACACTCACTACCTCTCTCCAGGTGCTACAGAGACACACTGGTCCAAGGACCTCCAGAGCAGTTAGCTCCGTCGTAATAGAGCAGTTAGCTCCATCGTAATAGAGCAGTTAGCTCCATCGTAATAGAGCAGTTAGCTCCATCGTAATAGAGCAGTTAGCTCCGTCGTAATAGAGCAGTTAGCTCCATCGTAATAGAGCAGTTAGCTCCGTCGTAATAGAGCAGTTAGCTCCATCGTAATAGAGCAGTAAGCTCCATCGTAATAGAGCAGTTAGCTCCATCGTAATAGAGCAGTAAGCTCCGTCGTAATAGAGCAGTTAGCTCCGTCGTAATAGAGCAGTTAGCTCCATCGTAATAGAGCAGTAAGCTCCATCGTAATAGAGCAGTTAGCTCCATCGTAATAGAGCAGTTAGCTCCATCGTAATAGAGCAGTTAGCTCCATCGTAATAGAGCAGTTAGCTCCGTCGTAATAGAGCAGTTAGCTCCATCGTAATAGAGCAGTTAGCTCCGTCGTAATAGAGCAGTTAGCTCCGTCGTAATAGAGCAGTTAGCTCCATCATAATAGAGCAGTTAGCTCCATCGTAATAGAGCAGTTAGCTCCGTCGTAATAGAGCAGTTAGCTCCATCGTAATAGAGCAGTTAGCTCCATCGTAATAGAGCAGTTAGCTCCGTCGTAATAGAGCAGTTAGCTCCATCATAATAGAGCAGTTAGCTCCATCTGTCACGCCCTGGCCTTAGTATTCTTTGTTTTCTTAATTATTTTAGTTAGGTCAGGGTGTGACATGGGGAATGTATGTGGTTTTTGTAGTGTCTAGGGTGGTTGTAAGGTTTAGGGGGTTTATTAGAGTAGTTGGGTTTATGTTTAGTATAGTAGTCTAGCTGTGTCTATGGTTGAGTGTAGGTATCTAGGAAAGTCTATGGTTGCCTGAATTGGGTCTCAATTAGAGACAGCTGGTTATTGTTGTCTCTGATTGGGAGCCATATTTAAGGCAACCATAGGCTTTAGCTGTTTGTGGGGAAATGTCTATGTTGAACGTTTGTAGCGTGTGTGTGTGTGCACTACGTTTATAGCTTCACGGTCGTTTGTTGTTTTTGTATAGTTTGTAATAGTGTTTCGTTTCATGTTCATCTTCGTAGTAAAATAAAAGAAGATGGCTTATTTTCCACATGCTGCGTTTTGGTCCGTCTCTCCTCCACACGATCGTGACACCATCGTAATAGAGCAGTTAGCTCCATCGTAATAGAGCAGTTAGCTCCATCGTAATAGAGCAGTTAGCTCCATCGTAATAGAGCAGTTAGCTCCATCATAATAGAGCAGTTAGCTCCGTCATAATAGAGCAGTTAGCTCCATCGTAATAGAGCAGTTAGCTCCATCGTAATAGAGCAGTTAGCTCCATCGTAATAGAGCAGTTAGCTCCGTCGTAATAGAGCAGTTAGCTCCATCGTAATAGAGCAGTTAGCTCCATCATAATAGAGCAGTTAGCTCCGTCATAATAGAGCAGTTAGCTCCATCGTAATAGAGCAGTTAGCTCCATCATAATAGAGCAGGTGTCATACAGGTGTCTAAACTAAAACATATATCCAAGACAAGATTAAAGAATGGGACAAAGTGAATATAAGTCAGTGTTTGCGTTCCTAGCAGTTGGTATGAATTATAGTGGTTATGTACTATACATGTTGATGGAATGTCTGTGAGACAGAGAGACTGTCGCTGTACTACCAGGTAAGGTCCTTGTTTCTGGAACCCCTGAAGACCCCCAGTATTCAGTCAGGAAGCTGTAAAGATGTCTGTCACCATGCAAGCCCATGCCCCAGCATGCAGTGGGCCTGATAAGGAGATGACAATAAATGCATGATGTTCCATTTCAACACCAAAGTCATGTACACTGCACATGTTGCTGAAGAATTCAACCATTTTGTTCGTGTCATTGATATAGAAACTCACATCCACATATTCAGTTGGTAAGCACTGACTGTAGTATCTCTAGTGTCCTGTGGTGAAAGACTGCTGTGCAAGGTATTGACAGCTTTCTTCCTGGGCCAGTATTCACAAAGCTCTTCAGAGCAGGAATAGTGATTAAAAGGACCAGATCCCACCTTGTCAATATAATTATTCATTGTGATATAAAAGACACAACTGATCCTAAATCAGTAGGCCTACTCCTAATCTGAGATACTTTGTGAATAGGGGCTCTAGTCTTTCTGCATGCTGCTTTTCTAGTTATATAACTCCCTCTTCATCTGAAATGAAACAACACCAAAACATGAATAAGAATTAGTTTAGTCCGTCAGTAACTTAGGTAACTAATGAAACACTCATGTAAATGTGCACAAGCCTATTCCGCCAAATTATTCCAAAAACAACAGCCTATTTGCAGTGAAATCAAGAGGGGCATTTTTCTTGCCAATTTTTTTCATTCACAATAAGTGGGAACGAAGTAGTTTGACAAAAAGTTTTCACAATAGTCAGTATTTGAGTTTACAAATAAATACTTGTTATTTTCTAGAAACCTAGCCAGGGAGTTAGGTAACCTTAGCTAACTTCCCTCCAGCAGTTTCAATCCAGCTAGCTAGCTAATGGCATTTTTAATCAACTTTCTCAGCTTAGCTAATATAGCTATTCATTTTCCCCTTGCATGAAACGCAGCCTGATACAGCTGGCCAGCTGCTAGTGAAGCAAGACGAATAAGTCGAAAGCTAGCTAGCAACGCCAAGTTCAGGCCTTTCACCAACAAACACCACGTGCACGTATGAAAGAGACAATTACCTTCAAGCAGATGATTTTTGTTTTATTCGAGGACTTCAGGCCGAGGTGCCATAGCTACTTGTTTGTAGAACCGGTGTCTTCACCACATGTTGTCCCAGTCAGCTCCAGTCTTCACCACATGTTGTCCCAGTCAGCTCCAGTCTTCACCACATGTTGTCCCAGTCAGCGCCAGCCTTCACCACATGTTGTCCCAGTCAGCGCCAGTCTTCACCACATGTTGTCCCAGTCAGCGCCAGTCTTCACCACATGTTGTCCCAGTCAGCGCCAGTCTTCACCACATGATGTCCCAGTCAGCGCCAGTCTTCACCACATGTTGTCCCAGTCAGCGCCAGTCTTCACCACATGTTGTCCCAGTCAGCTCCAGTCTTCACCACATGTTGTCCCAGTCAGCTCCAGTCTTCACCACATGTTGTCCCAGTCAGCTCCAGTCTTCACCACATGTTGTCCCAGCCAGCGCCAGTCTTCACCACATGTTGTCCCAGTCAGCTCCAGTCTTCACCACATGTTGTCCCAGTCAGCGCCAGTCTTCACCACATGTTGTCCCAGTCAGCTCCAGTCTTCACCACATGTTGTCCCATTCAGCTCCAGTCTTCACCACATGTTGTCCCAGTCAGCTCCAGTCTTCACCACATGTTGTCCCAGTCAGCTCTAGTCTTCACCACATGTTGTCCCAGTCAGCGCCAGTCTTCACCACATGTTGTCCCAGTCAGCTCCGGTCTTCACCACATGTTGTCCCAGTCAGCGCCAGTCTTCACCACATGTTGTCCCAGTCAGCGCCAGTCTTCACCACATGTTGTCCCAGTCAGCTCCAGTCTTCACCACATGTTGTCCCAGTCAGCGCCAGTCTTCACCACATGTTGTCCCAGTCAGCGCCAGTCTTCACCACATGTTGTCCCAGTCCGCTCCAGTCTTCACCACATGTTGTCCCAGTCAGCTCCAGTCTTCACCAGATGTTGTCCCAGTCAGCTCCAGTCTTCACCACATGTTGTCCCAGTCAGCTCGAGTCTTCACCACATGTTGTCCCAGTCAGCTCCAGTCTTCACCACATGTTGTCCCAGTCAGCTCCAGTCTTCACCACATGTTGTCCCAGTCAGCGCCAGTCTTCACCACATGTTGTCCCAGTCAGCGCCAGTCTTCACCACATGTTGTCCCTGTCATTCCAGTCTTCACCACATGTTGTCCCAGTCCGCTCCAGTCTTCACCACATGTTGTCCCAGTCAGCTCCAGTCTTCACCAGATGTTGTCCCAGTCAGCTCCAGTCTTCACCACATGTTGTCCCAGTCAGCTCGAGTCTTCACCACATGTTGTCCCAGTCAGCTCCAGTCTTCACCACATGTTGTCCCAGTCAGCTCCAGTCTTCACCACATGTTGTCCCAGTCAGCGCCAGTCTTCACCACATGTTGTCCCAGTCAGCGCCAGTCTTCACCACATGTTGTCCCAGTCATTCCAGTCTTCACCACATGTTGTCCCAGTCAGCGGCAGTCTTCACCACATGTTGTCCCAGTCAGCGCCAGTCTTCACCACATGTTGTCCCAGTCAGCGCCAGTCTTCACCACATGTTGTCCCAGTCAGCTCCAGTCTTCACCACACGTTGTCCCAGTCAGCTCCAGTCTTCACCACATGTTGTCCCAGTCAGCGCCAGTCTTCACCACATGTTGTCCCAGTCAGCTCCAGTCTTCAGGCAAAATTATAGGCTGCGGCCATGCACTTGACGGGGTGTTGCTTAATAACGTCACAAATGTTTTGCTTTAGCAGCCCGAAGAAAAAAATAAAATAAAATTGTATTGCCATCTACAAGGGGCGTATATTCTATTGATATTGGCACAGTTGTAACATGGCCTTTAATTCCTAACCTTAACCCTAACCGTAAGCATCTGCCTTTAATCCCTAACCTTAACCTTAACCATCTGCCTTTAATTCCTAACCTTAACCCTACCCGTAAGCATCTGCCTTTAATCCCTAACCTTAACCCTAACCATCTGCCTTTAATTCCTAACCTTAACCCTAACAGTAAGCATCTGCCTTTAATCACTAACCTTAACCCTAACCATAAGCATCTGCCTTTAATCCCTAACCTTAACCCTAACCATAAGCATCTGCCTTTAATTCCTAACCTTAACCCTAACCATAAGCATCTGCCTTTAATCCCTAACCTTAACCCTAACCATAAGCATCTGCCTTTAATCCCTAACCTTAACCCTAACCATAAGCATCTGCCTTTAATTCCTAACCTTAACCCTAACCATAAGCATCTGCCTTTAATTCCTAACCTTAACCCTAACAGTAAGCATCTGCCTCTGATACCAAAGGTTGCAAGTTCAAATCCAATGATAGAAAGTTGGTTTTGATATTTTTTGTTTTAAGCCTATCCCAAACCTTAACAATTCAGAATTAATGCCTAAACTTAACCTTAAACACTTCGGCAATTTGACGTTTGGAACAACTTTGAAATTTGGCGTTTGAGAAACTAGGAAAATCATCTAATTCTGACGTGAGACTGTGAGAGCTAGTTGAATACGTGCTGGGGGAAGCAGGGCTTAGACCGGAGCTATCATTTTCAAATTTAAATCAAAACTAGACGTTGAACTGATGTCGGAGCCCAGTGGGACATTCTCCTATTTTCAACATTTCAATCAGAAAGAAGTACAATATTATTTTGATCTGACCTGAAGATGAAAATGGAAAACGAAAGTTTATCGGATTTAATTGTCAAAGGATTATCACACCTTGTCACAGTGTCATCCACAACTTTAGCAAAACAATCTGTATCTGTTCACTGGAAAGCAGTCTGAACCAGGTTTTTCTCTAGGATTTTGCCTGTACTTAGCTCCATTCCATTTATTTCTTATCCTGAAAAACTCCCCAGTCCTTAACGATTACAAGCATACCCATAACATGATGCAGCCACCACTATGCTTGAAAATATGGAGAGTGGTACTCAGTAATGTGTTGTATTGGATTTGCCTCAAACATAACACTTTGTATTCAGGACAAAACATTTTTTCAGTATTACTTTAGTGCCTTGTTTTAAACAGAATGTATGTTTTGTAATATTTGTATTCTGTACATGCTTCCTTCTATTCATTCCGTCATTTATATTAGTATTGTGGAGTAACTACAATGTTGTTGATCCCTCCCCAGTTCTTATCCTATCACAGCCATTAAACTCTGTGACTGTTTTAAAGTCACCTTTGGCTTCATGGTGAAATACCTGAGCAGTTTCCTTCCTCTCTGGTAACTGAGTTAGGAATGACGCCTGTATCTTTGTAGTGACTCGGTGTATTGACACACCATCCAAAGTGTAATTAATAACTTCACCATGCTCAAAGGGATATTCAATGTCGGCTTTTTTTTAAACAATCTACCAATTGGTGATCTTCTTTATGAGGCATTGGAAAACCTCCCTGGTCTTTGTGGTTGAATCTGTGTTTGAAATTCACTGCTCGAATGAGGTGACCTTACAATTATCTGTATGTGTGGGGTACAGAGATGAGGTAGGCATGTTCAACACTATTATTGCACACAGAGTGAGTCCATGCAACTTATTATGTAACTTGTTAAGCACATTTTTACCCGTAAACTTATTTAGGCTTGCCATAACAAAGGGGTTGAATACTTTTAAAAATTAATTTGTAAAAATGTCAAATAAAAATAATTCCACGTTGACATTATGGGGTACTGTGTGTAGGCCAGTGACACAAAATCTCATTTTAAATTCAGGCTGCAACACAACAACACGTGGAAAAAGTCAAGGGGTGTGAATACTTTTTGAAAGCACTGTAACTATTAAATATTCCAGGAGTTAAGAATGAGCATTTTGGCCAGTATGAGATAATAGTTCAGAAAACTTTTTTTAAAAGCTTTGTCTCGAGTCTCGACCACAATACAGTTGAAAAGTCATATTATACAGTTGTTCTGTGTAGTTTTATGTGGGATACTGACAAGTTTTCATTTAATGCTCGAGCCAATCATACACAGAACATTCATTTTCATAGCTGTTATTTCCGACTGGTTTAAACACACGTTTAGCTGAAGCGCAAGAATGAAATTCCCTATTTGAACCGTTTCCAGTTGGAATGTTGTAGAGACCGTTCTAGAATCCAGTTGGAATGTTGTACAGACCGTTCTAGAATCCTCTCAATTATCTGGGATTGGAATCATTGGATGCTTGGAATTCCTCCTAATCATCCAAGAAGTGCTCCGTTTTGCCAAATGCACCTTTCCTAAACCTGGAGGTCCATCCACGCTCGGCAACGGGATCAGTTTCACTTAAAGAGCTCTCTGTGACTTGTACATCTGCTGTACCCCTCCCTCCCTCCCTTCTGCTGAGGCACACAGCTAATCAGCTCCCCCCAGCATGTCAGGCTAATGTCAGGGACTAATCATATGCAGATTAATGACAGGTCAGTGTAAACAGCAGCCTGGTGTGGTCATATGGCCGTGAGCCCTCACATTACATACAGAGGAAGAAAAACACCCCCATTCATAACTTCAATTGGCTTTTTTTTCTTCCTCAAAGGCACTTATAGTTAGTCTGAGGTTTGTGTGATGCAGACTGAGCAGTACTGATGATGGTTCTGTCCCAATTATCTCTCCTCTCTCATGTAGTGTGCACTTGTTCACTTCCCTTCACTGATTTGTAAGGACATATTATGGAGCCCATGCCAACACAATTTTAATATTGTAGGGAGTAGTGAACAAGTGCACACTTCAGGAGGAAAGGAGAGATTATTGGGGCGCAAACCTATATGATGCTATAGGAAGGATCCACATGCCGTGGTCCTCTCTGGGGTATTTGGAACAGGCAGAGTGTTGGACAGCTAAGACTTATGACATAAATTACAATCAGTGGGAAGAGAAAAGTCAGCCGCCAGGAATCTGCTGCCCTGGAACACTCATGTTGGAACCAATTCAACCATTAAAGTGGAAGGGGACACTTTGTGGTGGTGGTGGTGGCATGATAGGAGAAGGAGGTGTATAAGAAGGAGAATGGGTAGGAGGAGGGGTAAGAGGAGGGGAGGAGAGGGGAGGAGGACAGGTGATGGAAGGGGAGAGGTGGAGGAGAGGAGAGGGGAGAAGAGAGAGGAAGGGGAGAAGAGAGAGGAGGGGAGAGGAGAGGAGAGGAGAGAAGGAGAGGGGAGGAGAGGAGAGGGGAGAAGAGAGAGGAGGGGAGGAGAGGAGAGAAGGAGAGGGGAGGAGAGGAGAAGAGAGAAGGAGAAAGATTAAGAGAAAGAGAAAGAGGAGGAGAGGCTAACCCTAAGTCAAAAGGTGAGTCTTAAACAAAACAGTGGACTGGAGGCCTGTGGTAGAATGAACACACACACACACACACACACACACACACACACACACACACACACACACACACACACACACACACACACACACACACACACACACACACACACACACACACACACACACACACACACACACACACACACACACACACACACACACACACACAGTTAATTTCCCCACGATTAGAGCCTTGCTGATTAATCTAGCGTATGTGCCAGAAGTGCGTATGATCCTCATTATAGTGAAACCCAACTCTCTGTCCAGACCCAGCTCTCTCTCTCACACACACACAGTGCTACACCGGTAAATAAACACCCTCTGTGTGTGTCCTAGACCTCACAATTATGAATTATTATGAATGATTTACTATACATGCTAGCTGCCATATCTGTCTACTGTGGCCACGTTAGCAAATTGCAGCATTTTTTGGCAAAATACACCTCTGGGAACATGATGAAGATCTCTATGTATTTACATCATTACGGTCAACTACTATTACTGTTATGGTAATGATGGTAATTCATGGGAGTTAACCAATAGAGTTAGTGTACAGGGACCACATCCTGCTAGTGTAATTTGATTTAACCTTTATTTAACCAGGTTAGTCTCGTTCGGATTAAAATCTATACTGAACAAAAATATGAATTCGACATGCAACAATTTCAACGATTTTACTGAGGTACAGTTCATATAACGAAATCATTCAATTTAAATAAATTCATTAGGTCCTAATCTATGGATTTCACATGACTGGGCAGGGGCACAGCCATGGGTGGGCCTGCCAGACCCAGCCAATCAGAATGAGTTTTTCCCCACAAAAGGGCTTTATTACAGACAGAAATACAGCTGTCCAGGTGGCTTGTCTCAGACGATCCCGCAGGCAAAGAAGCAGGTTGTGGAGTTCCTGGGCTGGCGTGGTTACACGTGGTCTACGGTTATGATGCCGGTTGGACGTACTGCCAAATTCTATAAAACAACATTGGAGGCGGTTTATGGTAGAGAAATGAACATTTAATTTTCTTGCAACAGCTCTGGTGGACATTTCTGCAGTCAGTATGCCCATTGCTCGCTCCCTCAAAACTTGAGACATCTTTGGCATTGTCATAAAACTGCACATTTTAGAGTGACCTTTAATTTTCCACAGCACAAGGTGCACCTGTGTAATAATCATGTGGTTTAATCAGCTTCTTGATATGCCACAACTGTCAGGTGGATGGATTATCTTGCAAAGGAGAAATGCTCACTAACTGACGTAAAAAAAAAGAAATTTCACAAAATTTGTGAGAAATACACTTTTTGTGCAAATTGAACATTTCTGGGATCTTTTATTTCGGCTTGAAACATGGTACCAACACTTTACATGTTGCGTTTATATTTTAGTCTTGTCTCAACAAGAAGAGTTTAATGAAACAATGGACTTCTGCACTCTTTATGTACAAAATAATGTCAATCAGGAGGAGGAGCGTAGGTTTTAAAAAAGAGATACAGTACACTGCTGGAAACATGGAAACAATGAGGCTCATATACAAAAAGTATAAATTAGTTATTTGTTGAGCTGTCTGTCTGTCTGTCTGTCTGTCTGTCTGTCTGTCTGTCTGTCTGTCTGTCTGTCTGTCTGTCTGTGTCTCACTCTCAGTTTGTCTGTCTGTCTCAGTCTCAGTCTCAGTCTCAGTTTGTCTGTCTGTCAGTCTCAGTCTCAGTTTGTCTGTCTGTCTGTCTCAGTTTCAGTCTCAGTCTCAGTCTCAGTTTGTCAGTCTGAGTCTCAGTCTCAGTCTGAGTCTCAGTCTCAGTCTCAGTCTCAGTCTCAGTCTCAGTTTGTCTGTCTGTCTGAGTCTCAGTCTCAGTTTGTCTGTCTGAGTCTCAGTCTCAGTTTGTCAGTCTCAGTCTCAGTGTCTGTCTGAGTCTGAGTCTGAGTCTGAGTCTGAGTCTCAGTCTCAGTCTTAGTCTCAGTTTGTCTGTCTGTCTGAGTCTCAGTCTCAGTTTGTCTGTCTGAGTCTCAGTCTCAGTTTGTCAGTCTCAGTCTCAGTGTCTGTCTCAGTTTGTCAGTCTCAGTCTCAGTTTGTCAGTCTGTCTGAGTCTCAGTCTCAGTTTGTCTGTCTGAGTCTCAGTCTCAGTTTGTCAGTCTCAGCCTCAGTTTGTCAGTCTCAGTCTCAGTGTCAGTCTCAGTTTGTCAGTCTCAGTCTCAGTTTGTCAGTCTCAGTTTGTCAGTGTCAGTCTCAGTTTGTCAGTCTCAGTCTCAGTCTCAGTTTGTCTGTCTGTCTGTCTGTCATTGAGGCCTTTCCTTTTCAATGATGACTGTTCTCCACTATCATCAGTCTCTGTCAGTCGGTCTGTCTCTGTCTGTTGCCAACCTTTTAATGGGTCTCCTCAAAAAATCCACATTGTTTTCTGTCATAGAGACGTGTTGTGTTCAGGAAGATATTCTGGGCAGCTTCAGTGTTTTCACATGATGTTTTTTGGCTTATTGGTTAATGTCCAATTATTTATTTTTGAAAAGTAACAGTAAAACTGAAAGGTGCCACTTTGGCCAGCAGGGTGGCCCTCACTTGGAACAAAAACACCTTGAACCTTTTTTTCACTTCAAACATCCCGGCTCCGTTTATAGCCAGCTCTTGAAATGTGGTTTGGCATTTTGGCTGCAGGAATTTATGAATTGATTCATTCATTTCTCTCTCAGAAAAATATTATGTCTCACAGAGTGGCTTTATAAGTATAACATTACAGTCATTATAGAGGAGTTAGCATCAGTAAGCCTTCTAATGGTTTTCCATTGAGACAGTTAGCTGGTTAGCATAAGTTTGAGTTCATTTTATTTTTACAGGGACAGTGCACATTAATCAACGTTTCAGTAAAAGTGGCGGTTTTAGCCAGCCGGCTAATTTTCAACCACAGTCCCTGGGCAGGTTATTAAAAACAATTACAATACAGAAAAACAATGAGCAGTGAGCACACGCAGAGCAACATAGAACAAGCAACACGTAGCATACAGACAGAACAACATAGAACAAGCAACACGTAGCATGCAGACAGAACAACATAGAACAAGCAACACGTAGCATACAGACAGAACCACATAGAACAAGCAACACGTAGCATACAGACAGAACAACATAGAACAAGCAACACGTAGCATGCAGACAGAACAACATAGAACAAGCAACACGTAGCATACAGACAGAACAACATAGAACAAGCAACACGTAGCATGCAGACAGAACAACATAGAACAAGCATCACGTAGCATGCAGACAGAACAACATAGAACAAGCAACACGTAGCATGCAGACAGAACAACATAGAACAAGCGTCACGTAGCATGCAGACAGAACAACATAGAACAAGCAACAAAACAAAATACATAAAAGCAACAGTGTTTCCACACGTCACCAGCTACAGACAACATGGAAAGCGGCAATACACAGCTATGTCTTTATGTTCACTAGTCTGATTGGTCTTTAGCCATGTCTTCATGTTCACTAGTCTGATTGGCCTTTAGCCATGTCTTCATGTTCACTAGTCTGATTGGCCTTTAGCTATGTCTTCATGTTCACTAGTCTGATTGGCCTTTAGCCATGTCTTCATGTTCACTAGTCTGATTGGTCTTTAGCCATGTCTTCATGTTCACTAGTCTGATTGGCCTTTAGCTATGTCTTTATGTTCACTAGTCTGATTGGTCTTTAGCCATGTCTTCATGTTCACTAGTCTGATTGGCCTTTAGCCATGTCTTCATGTTCACTAGTCTGATTGGTCTTTAGCCATGTCTTCATGTTCACTAGTCTGATTGGCCTTTAGCCATGTCTTCATGTTCACTAGTCTGATTGGTCTTTAGCCATGTCTTCATGTTCACTAGTCTGATTGGCCTTTAGCCACGTCTTTATGTTCACTAGTCTGATTGGCCTTTAGCCATGTCTTCATGTTCACTAGTCTGATTGGCCTTTATGTTCACTAGTCTGATTGGTCTTTATGTTCACTAGTCTGATTGGTCTTTATGTTCACTAGTCTGATTGGTCTTTATGTTCACTAGTCTGATTGGTCTTTATGTTCACTAGTCTGATTGGTCTTCATGTTCACTAGTCTGATTGGTCTTCATGTTCACTAGTCTGATTGGTGTTTATGTTCACTAGTCTGATTGGTCTTTATGTTCACTAGTCTGATTGGTCTTCATGTTCACTAGTCTGATTGGTGTTTATGTTCACTAGTCTGATTGGTCTTTATGTTCACTAGTCTGATTGGTCTTCATGTTCACTAGTCTGATTGGTCTTTATGTTCACTAGTCTGATTGGTCTTTATGTTCACTAGTCTGATTGGTCTTCATGTTCACTAGTCTGATTGGTCTTTATGTTCACTAGTCTGATTGGTCTTTATGTTCACTAGTCTGATTGGTCTTCATGTTCACTAGTCTGATTGGTCTTCATGTTCACTAGTCTGATTGGTCTTTATGTTCACTAGTCTGATTGGTCTTTATGTTCACTAGTCTGATTGGTCTTTATGTTCACTAGTCTGATTGGTCTTTATGTTCACTAGTCTGATTGGTCTTCATGTTCACTAATCTGATTGGTCTTTATGTTCACTAGTCTGATTGGTCTTCATGTTCACTAGTCTGATTGGTCTTTATGTTCACTAGTCTGATTGGTCTTTATGTTCACTAGTCTGATTGGTCTTCATGTTCACTAGTCTGATTGGTCTTCATGTTCACTAATCTGATTGGTCTTTATGTTCACTAGTCTGATTGGTCTTCATGTTCACTAGTCTGATTGGTCTTCATGTTCACTAGTCTGATTGGTCTTCATGTTCACTAGTCTGATTGGTCTTTATGTTCACTAGTCTGATTGGTCTTTATGTTAACTAGTCTGATTGGTCTTCATGTTCACTAGTCTGATTGGTCTTCATGTTCACTAATCTGATTGGTCTTTATGTTCACTAGTCTGATTGGTCTTTATGTTCACTAATCTGATTGGTCTACATGTTCACTAGTCTGATTGGTCTTCATGTTCACTAGTCTGATTGGTCTTCATGTTCACTAGTCTGATTGGTCTTCATGTTCACTAGTCTGATTGGTCTTCATGTTCACTAGTCTGATTGGTCTTCATGTTCACTAATCTGATTGGTCTTTATGTTCACTAGTCTGATTGGTCTTTATGTTCACTAATCTGATTGGTCTACATGTTCACTAGTCTGATTGGTCTTCATGTTCACTAGTCTGATTGGTCTTCATGTTCACTAATCTGATTGGTCTTTATGTTCACTAGTCTGATTGGTCTTTATGTTCACTAATCTGATTGGTCTACATGTTCACTAGTCTGATTGGTCTTTATGTTCACTAGTCTGATTGGTCTTTATGTTCACTAGTCTGATTGGTCTTCATGTTCACTAATCTGATTGGTCTTTATGTTCACTAGTCTGATTGGTCTTTATGTTCACTAATCTGATTGGTCTACATGTTCACTAGTCTGATTGGTCTTCATGTTCACTAGTCTGATTGGTCTTCATGTTCACTAGTCTGATTGGTCTTCATGTTCACTAGTCTGATTGGTCTTCATGTTCACTAGTCTGATTGGCCTTTAGCCACGTCTACATGTTCACTAGTCTGATTGGTCTTTATGTTCACTAGTCTGATTGGTCTTCATGTTCACTAATCTGATTGGTCTACATGTTCACTAGTCTGATTGGTCTTCATGTTCACTAGTCTGATTGGTCTTCATGTTCACTAGTCTGATTGGTCTTCATGTTCACTAGTCTGATTGGTCTTCATGTTCACTAGTCTGATTGGTCTTTATGTTCACTAGTCTGATTGGTCTTTATGTTAACTAGTCTGATTGGTCTTTATGTTCACTAGTCTGATTGGTCTCATTGGAGGTCATTTTGCAGGGCTCTGGCAGTGCTCCTCCTGCTCAAAGGCGGAGGTAGCGGTCCTGCTGCTGGGTTGTTGCCCTCCTACGGCCTCCTCCACGTCTCCTGATGTACTGGCCTGTCTCCTGGTAGCGCCTCCATGCTCTGGACACTACGCTGACAGACACAGCAAACCTTCTTGCCACAGCTCGCATTGATGTGCCATCCTGGATGAGCTGCACTACCTGAGCCACTTGTGTGGGTTGTAGACTCCGTCTCATGCTACCACTAGAGTGAGAGCACCGCCAGCATTCAAAAGTGACCAAAACATCAGCCAGGAAGCATAGGAACTGAGAAGTGGTCTGTGGTCACCACCTGCAGAATCACTCCTTTATTGGGGGTGTCTGGCTAATTGCCTATAATTTCCACCTTTTGTCTATTCCATTTGCACAACAGCATGTGAAATTTATTGTCAATCAGTGTTGCTTCCTAAGTGGACAGTTTGATTTCACAGAAGTGTGATTGACTTGGAGTTACATTGTGTTGTTTAAGTGTTCCCTTTATTTTTTTGAGCAGTGTACATTTCCATCATGTCATTCTCAACATATCCCTAACAACAGCAAGTTACAATTGTTTGCTCTGTTTGTTTACTTGTTTACACTCTCTGTGTGAACATTCGTTGGAGTCCTCTGTCGTCATGACGACAACAGGTTAGCTTGACTGGAGCCAGAGCCACATACAATGACTGCAGAAAGGTATTCACACCCCTTGACTTTTCCACAATTTGTTGTGTCAGCCTGAATTTAAATGGATTAAATGTAGATGTTGTGTCTCACAAAGTCAAAGTGGAATTATGTTTGTTATTAATTTTTTTTTTTTTTTTTTACAAATGAATTAAAGATGAAAAGCAGAAATGTCTTGAGTTAATAGGTATTCAACCCCTTTGTTATGGTAAACCTAAATAAGTTCAGGAGTAAAAATGTGCTTAACAAGTCACATAATAAGTTGCATGGAATCACTCTGTGTGCAATAATAGTGTTTAACATAATATATTTATGACTACATATACAATTATTTGTAAGGTACCTCAGTCCAGCAGTTCATTTAAAACACAGATTCAATCACAAAGACCAGGAAGGTTTTCCAATGCCTCGCAAAGAAGGGCATCTATTGGTAGATGGGTAAAAAAGTATTATTACGCTTTGGATGGTGTATCAATACACCCAGTCACTATAAGGATATAGGCGTCCTTTCTAACTCAGTTGCCGGAGAGGAAGGAAACCGCTCAGGGATTTCACCAGGATGCCAATGGTGACATTAAAACAGTTACAGAGTTTAATGGCTGTGATAGGAGAAAACTGAGGATGGATCAACAACATTGTAGTTAGTCCACAATACTAACCTAAATGACAAAGTGAAAAGAAGGTAGCCTGTACAGAATTAAAATATTCCAAAACTTGCAACAAAGCACTAAAGTATTACTGCAAAAAATGTGGCAAAGCAAATAACTTTTTGTCCTGAATAGAAAGTGTTATGTGTGGGGCAAATACAAATACAACACATCACTGAGTATCACTCTCCATATTTTCAAGCATAGTGGTGGCTACATGTTGTGGGTATGCTTGTAATCGTAAAGGACTGGAGAGTTTTCCAGGATAAACAAAGAAACGGAATGGGGCTAAGCACAGGCAAAATCCCAGAGGAAAACCTGGTTCTGTCTGCTGTACACCAGACACTGGGAGAAGAATTCATCTTTCAGCTGGACAATAACTTAAAATACAATGCCAAATCTACACTGGAGTTGCTTACCAAGAAGACAGTGAATGTTCCTGAGAGTTACAGTTTTGACTTAAATGGCAAGACCTGAAACTAGTTGTCTAGCAATGATCAACAACCAAGTTGACAGAGCTTGAAGAATTTTGAAAAGAGTAATGGACAACTGTTGCACAATCCAGGTGTGGAAAGCTCTTAGCGACTCATCCATAAAGGCTCACAGCTGTAATCGCTGCCAAAGGTGCTTCTAATGCAGGGATGGGAAACTGGAATGAGGCCCTCGGGTCCCTCTTTTGTAGGCCTGTGCCTGTGGACCAATATAAAAACAAGAAGAAAAACGAAATGTTGTTGGGTACTCAGTCAGGGTCTCAACTTTTTATTTCATTTTTTTTACCTTTATTTAACTAGGCAAGTCAGTTAAGAACAAATTCTTATTTACAATGATGGCCTACCAAAAGGGGGTATTGGGGTATTGTGTGTAGATTGAGGAGAAGAAAATAAATAATTTAATCAATTTTAGAAGAAGGCTGTAATTTTACAAAATGTGGAACAAGTCAAGGGGTCTGAATACTTTCCGAATGCACTGTATGTAGAAACCAGAAAACATAGTTTAAATTAAGCGTTTAAAATCGCTAGATCTGCAGTATACATCCTTATTCAGCTGAGAGAGAGTGAGTGGTCCGCTATGTACAGCAGAGAACCAATCAGTTGGTAGAGTGAGTGGTCCGCTATGTACAGCAGAGAACCAATCAGTTGGTAGAGTGAGTGGTCCGCTATGTACAGCAGAGAACCAATCAGTTGGTAGAGTGAGTGGTCCGCTATGTACAGCAGAGAACCAATCAGTCGGTAGAGTGAGTGGTCCGCTATGTACAGCAGTGAACCAATCAGTTGGTAGAGTGAGTGGTCCCCTATGTACAGCAGAGAACCAATCAGTTGGTAGAGTGAGTGGTCCGCTATGTACAGCAGTGAACCAATCAGTTTGTAGAGTGAGTGGTCCGCTATGTACAGCAGTGAACCAATCAGTTGGTAGAGTGAGTGGTCCGCTATGTACAGCAGTGAACCAATCAGTTGGTAGAGTGAGTGGTCCGCTATGTACAGCAGAGAACCAATCAGTCGGTAGAGTGAGTGGTCCGCTATGTACAGCAGAGAACCAATCAGTTGGTAGAGTGAGTGGTCCGCTATGTACAGCAGAGAACCAATCAGTTGGTAGAGTGAGTGGTCCGCTATGTACAGCAGAGAACCAATCAGTCGGTAGAGTGAGTGGTCCGCTATGTACAGCAGAGAACCAATCAGTTGGTAGAGTGAGTGGTCCGCTATGTACAGCAGTGAACCAATCAGTTGGTAGAGTGAGTGGTCCGCTATGTACAGCAGAGAACCAATCAGTTGGTAGAGTGAGTGGTCCGCTATGTACAGCAGAGAACCAATCAGTTGGTAGAGTGAGTGGTCCGCTATGTACAGCAGTGAACCAATCAGTTGGTAGAGTGAGTGGTCCGCTATGTACAGCAGAGAACCAATCAGTTGGTAGAGTGAGTGGTCCGCTATGTACAGCAGTGAACCAATCAGTTTGTAGAGTGAGTGGTCCGCTATGTACAGCAGAGAACCAATCAGTTGGTAGAGTGAGTGGTCCCCTATGTACAGCAGAGAACCAATCAGTTGGTAGAGTGAGTGGTCCGCTATGTACAGCAGTGAACCAATCAGTTGGTAGAGTGAGTGGTCCGCTATGTACAGCAGTGAACCAATCAGTTGGTAGAGTGAGTGGTCCGCTATGTACAGCAGAGAACCAATCAGTTTGTAGAGTGAGTGGTCCGCTATGTACAGCAGAGAACCAATCAGTTTGTAGAGTGAGTGGTCCGCTATGTACAGCAGAGAACCAATCAGTTGGTAGAGTGAGTGGTCCGCTATGTACAGCAGAGAACCAATCAGTTGGTAGAGTGAGTGGTCCGCTATGTACAGCAGAGAACCAATCAGTCGGTAGAGTGAGTGGTCCCCTATGTACAGCAGTGAACCAATCAGTTGGTAGAGTGAGTGGTCCGCTATGTACAGCAGAGAACCAATCAGTTGGTAGAGTGAGTGGTCCGCTATGTACAGCAGAGAACCAATCAGTTTGTAGAGTGAGTGGTCCGCTATGTACAGCAGAGAACCAATCAGTTGGTAGAGTGAGTGGTCCGCTATGTACAGCAGAGAACCAATCAGTTGGTAGAGTGAGTGGTCCGCTATGTACAGCAGTGAACCAATCAGTTGGTAGAGTGAGTGGTCCGCTATGTACAGCAGTGAACCAATCAGTTGGTAGAGTGAGTGGTCCCCTATGTACAGCAGAGAACCAATCAGTCGGTAGAGTGAGTGGTCCCCTATGTACAGCAGTGAACCAATCAGTTGGTAGAGTGAGTGGTCCGCTATGTACAGCAGTGAACCAATCAGGTGGTAGAGTGAGTGGTCCGCTATGTACAGCAGAGAACCAATCAGTTGGTAGAGTGAGTGGTCCGCTATGTACAGCAGTGAACCAATCAGTTTGTAGAGTGAGTGGTCCGCTATGTACAGCAGTGAACCAATCAGTTTGTAGAGTGAGTGGTCCGCTATGTACAGCAGAGAACCAATCAGTTGGTAGAGTGAGTGGTCCGCTATGTACAGCAGTGAACCAATCAGTTGGTAGAGTGAGTGGTCCGCTATGTACAGCAGAGAACCAATCAGTTGGTAGAGTGAGTGGTCCGCTATGTACAGCAGTGAACCAATCAGTTGGTAGAGTGAGTGGTCCGCTATGTACAGCAGAGAACCAATCAGTTGGTAGAGTGAGTGGTCCCCTATGTACAGCAGAGAACCAATCAGTTGGTAGAGTGAGTGGTCCGCTATGTACAGCAGAGAACCAATCAGTTGGTAGAGTGAGTGGTCCGCTATGTACAGCAGTGAACCAATCAGTCGGTAAAGCGACACGGCGACATGAATCCAACATGGCTTCGCTCAGAGGAAAAGACAAGGAACAACATGACGACATAAATGAGAGTAAAGCACAGCTGAAGAATATCCAGGAAAACACAGCTAAAAATGCTCTCAATGCTCACCAAACACACTGCTACAATCTGTCATTACAAAAGTAGATTTGCTTGAAAACAAAGAAGAGGCTGTTGTGTCAGACATAAGGCACGTGCATGAATGAACAAGACATCAAAATGTGCCCTTTGGAAACAAAGCTGCATACTTTGGAAGATGAATTGTACCAGCAAGAAAATAGAACGAGATGAAACAACGTGAGAATATTGTCCTTACCGGAAGACGATGAAAGAGGAGAGGAGACCTTTCCAGCTACGTGGAGCTGGAACGATGCTGTAGGATCGGCGTGAAACAGCAGAGGAGACCTTTCCAGCTACGTGGATCTGGAACGATGCTGTAGGATCGGCGTGAAACAGCAGAGGAGACCTTTCCAGCTACGTGGATCTGGAACGATGCTGTAGGATCGGCGTGAAACAGCAGAGGAGACCTTTCCAGCTACGTGGATCTGGAACGATGCTGTAGGATCGGCGTGAAACAGCAGAGGAGACCTTTCCAGCTACGTGGATCTGGAACGATGCTGTAGGATCGGCGTGAAACAGCAGAGGAGACCTTTCCAGCTACGTGGATCTGGATCGATGCTGTAGGATCGGCGTGAAACAGCAGAGGAGACCTTTCCAGCTACGTGGATCTGGAACGATGCTGTAGGATCGGCGTGAAACAGCAGAGGAGACCTTTCCAGCTACGTGGATCTGGAACGATGCTGTAGGATCGGCGTGAAACAGCAGAGGAGACCTTTCCAGCTACGTGGATCTGGAACGATGCTGTAGGATCGGCGTGAAACAGCAGAGGAGACCTTTCCAGCTACGTGGATCTGGATCGATGCTGTAGGATCGGCGTGAAACAGCAGAGGAGACCTTTCCAGCTACGTGGATCTGGATCGATGCTGTAGGATCGGCGTGAAACAGCAGAGGAGACCTTTCCAGCAACGTGGATCTGGAACGATGCTGTAGGATCGGCGTGAAACAGCAGAGGAGACCTTTCCAGCTACGTGCATCTAGAACGATGCTGTAGGATCGGCGTGAAACAGCAGAGGAGACCTTTCCAGCTACGTGGATCTGGAACGATGCTGTAGGATCGGCGTGAAACAGCAGAGGAGACCTTTCCAGCTACGTGGATCTGGAACGATGCTGTAGGATCGGCGTGAAACAGCAGAGGAGACCTTTCCAGCTACGTGGATCTGGAACGATGCTGTAGGATCGGCGTGAAACAGCAGAGGAGACCTTTCCAGCTACGTGGATCTGGATCGATGCTGTAGGATCGGCGTGAAACAGCAGAGGAGACCTTTCCAGCTACGTGGATCTGGAACGATGCTGTAGGATCGGCGTGAAACAGCAGAGGAGACCTTTCCAGCTACGTGGATCTGGAACGATGCTGTAGGATCGGCGTGAAACAGCAGAGGAGACCTTTCCAGCTACGTGGATCTGGAACGATGCTGTAGGATCGGCGTGAAACAGCAGAGGAGACCTTTCCAGCTACGTGGATCTGGAACGATGCTGTAGGATCGGCGTGAAACAGCAGAGGAGACCTTTCCAGCTACGTGGATCTGGAACGATGCTGTAGGATCGGCGTGAAACAGCAGAGGAGACCTTTCCAGCTACGTGGATCTGGAACGATGCTGTAGGATCGGCGTGAAACAGCAGAGGAGACCTTTCCAGCTACGTGGATCTGGAACGATGCTGTAGGATCGGCGTGAAACAGCAGAGGAGACCTTTCCAACTACGTGGATCTGGAACGATGCTGTAGGATCGGCGTGAAACAGCAGAGGAGACCTTTCCAGCTACGTGGATCTGGAACGATGCTGTAGGATCGGCGTGAAACAGCAGAGGAGACCTTTCCAGCTACGTGGATCTGGAACGATGCTGTAGGATCGGCGTGAAACAGAAGAGGAGACCTTTCCAGCTACGTGGATCTGGAACGATGCTGTAGGATCGGCGTGAAACAGCAGAGCAGACCTTTCCAGCTACGTGGATCTGGATCGATGCTGTAGGATCGGCGTGAAACAGCAGAGGAGACCTTTCCAGCTACGTGGATCTGGAACGATGCTGTAGGATCGGCGTGAAACAGCAGAGGAGACCTTTCCAGCTACGTGGATCTGGAACGATGCTGTAGGATCGGCGTGAAACAGCAGAGGAGACCTTTCCAGCTACGTGGATCTGGAACGATGCTGTAGGATCGGCGTGAAACAGCAGAGGAGACCTTTCCAGCTACGTGGATCTGGAACGATGCTGTAGGATCGGCGTGAAACAGCAGAGGAGACCTTTCCAGCTACGTGGATCTGGATCGATGCTGTAGGATCGGCGTGAAACAGCAGAGGAGACCTTTCCAGCTACGTGGATCTGGATCGATGCTGTAGGATCGGCGTGAAACAGCAGAGGAGACCTTTCCAGCTACGTGGATCTGGAACGATGCTGTAGGATCGGCGTGAAACAGCAGAGGAGACCTTTCCAGCTACGTGGATCTGGAACGATGCTGTAGGATCGGCGTGAAACAGCAGAGGAGACCTTTCCAGCTACGTGGATCTGGAACGATGCTGTAGGATCGGCGTGAAACAGCAGAGGAGACCTTTCCAGCTACGTGGATCTGGAACGATGCTGTAGGATCGGCGTGAAACAGCAGAGGAGACCTTTCCAGCTACGTGGATCTGGAACGATGCTGTAGGATCGGCGTGAAACAGCAGAGGAGACCTTTCCAGCTACGTGGATCTGGAACGATGCTGTAGGATCGGCGTGAAACAGCAGAGGAGACCTTTCCAACTACGTGGATCTGGAACGATGCTGTAGGATCGGCGTGAAACAGCAGAGGAGACCTTTCCAGCTACGTGGATCTGGAACGATGCTGTAGGATCGGCGTGAAACAGCAGAGGAGACCTTTCCAGCTACGTGGATCTGGAACGATGCTGTAGGATCGGCGTGAAACAGAAGACGAGACCTTTCCAGCTACGTGGATCTGGAACGATGCTGTAGGATCGGCGTGAAACAGCAGAGGAGACCTTTCCAGCTACGTGGATCTGGAACGATGCTGTAGGATCGGCGTGAAACAGCAGAGGAGACCTTTCCAACTACGTGGATCTGGAACGATGCTGTAGGATCGGCGTGAAACAGCAGAGGAGACCTTTCCAGCTACGTGGATCTGGAACGATGCTGTAGGATCGGCGTGAAACAGCAGAGGAGACCTTTCCAGCTACGTGGATCTGGAACGATGCTGTAGGATCGGCGTGAAACAGCAGAGGAGACCTTTCCAACTACGTGGATCTGGAACGATGCTGTAGGATCGGCGTGAAACAGCAGAGGAGACCTTTCCAGCTACGTGGATCTGGAACGATGCTGTAGGATCGGCGTGAAACAGCAGAGGAGACCTTTCCAGCTACGTGGATCTGGAACGATGCTGTAGGATCGGCGTGAAACAGCAGAGGAGACCTTTCCAGCTACGTGGAGCTGGAACGATGCTGTAGGATCGGCGTGAAACAGCAGAGGAGACCTTTCCAGCTACGTGGATCTGGAACGATGCTGTAGGATCGGCGTGAAACAGCAGAGGAGACCTTTCCAGCTACGTGGATCTGGAACGATGCTGTAGGAGCGGCGTGAAACAGCAGAGGAGACCTTTCCAACTACGTGGATCTGGAACGATGCTGTAGGATCGGCGTGAAACAGCAGAGGAGACCTTTCCAACTACGTGGATCTGGAACGATGCTGTAGGATCGGCGTGAAACAGCAGAGGAGACCTTTCCAGCTACGTGGATCTGGAACGATGCTGTAGGATCGGCGTGAAACAGAAGAGGAGACCTTTCCAGCTACGTGGAACTGGAACGATGCTGTAGGATCGGCGTGAAACAGAAGAGGAGACCTTTCCAGCTACGTGGAGCTGGAACGATGCTGTAGGATCGGCGTGAAACAGCAGAGGAGACCTTTCCAGCTACGTGGAGCTGGAACGATGCTGTAGGATCGGCGTGAAACAGCAGAGGAGACCTTTCCAGCTAAGTGGAGCTGGAACGATGCTGTAGGATCGGCGTGAAACAGCAGAGGAGACCTTTCCAGCTACGTGGAGCTGGAACGATGCTGTAGGATCGGCGTGAAACAGCAGAGGAGACCTTTCCAGCTACGTGGAGCTGGAACGATGCTGTAGGATCGGCGTGAAACAGCAGAGGAGACCTTTCCAACTACGTGGATCTGGAACGATGCTGTAGGATCGGCGTGAAACAGCAGAGGAGACCTTTCCAACTACGTGGATCTGGAACGATGCTGTAGGATCGGCGTGAAACAGCAGAGGAGACCTTTCCAGCTACGTGGATCTGGAACGATGCTGTAGGATCGGCGTGAAACAGCAGAGGAGACCTTTCCAGCTACGTGGATCTGGAACGATGCTGTAGGATCGGCGTGAAACAGCAGAGGAGACCTTTCCAGCTACGTGGATCTGGAACGATGCTGTAGGATCGGCGTGAAACAGCAGAGGAGACCTTTCCAGCTACGTGGATCTGGAACGATGCTGTAGGATCGGCGTGAAACAGCAGAGGAGACCTTTCCAGCTACGTGGAGCTGGAACGATACTGTAGGATCGGCGTGAAACAGCAGAGGAGACCTTTCCAGCTACGTGGAGCTGGAACGATGCTGTAGGATCGGCGTGAAACAGCAGAGGAGACCTTTCCAGCTACGTGGAGCTGGAACGATGCTGTAGGATCGGCGTGAAACAGCAGAGGAGACCTTTCTCAGCTACGTGGAGCTGGAACGATGCTGTAGGATCGGCGTGAAACAGCAGAGGAGACCTTTCCAGCTACGTGGAGCTGGAACGATGCTGTAGGATCGGCGTGAAACAGCAGAGGAGACCTTTCCAGCTACGTGGATCTGGAACGATGCTGTAGGATCGGCGTGAAACAGCAGAGGAGACCTTTCCAGCTACGTGGATCTGGAACGATGCTGTAGGATCGGCGTGAAACAGCAGAGCGCTAAATATCCACGGTAACTTCAAGCTGTCAAACTATCAGACCAAAGTCAACATTCTGAAGGCACAAAGGGGGTAAGATTAGAATTCATGGCCATTCCATTCCATTCGTCCTGTACCTGTTTGCCAGGCTGTGATAAAAACGGCAGTAATTCATTCCGATCAGACAGAAAAGAGGAATCAAATCTCAGCTCCGCTTCCCAGCGGTAATGTGGGAAGGGAAAACAACATTTATAAGATGAGGCCTGGACTGGCTGAAAGAATTCCTTTCCAGTTGAAGGAGAAGCGGAAAAGGCGATAAACACACAATAAACCCACTCCCACCAATACAATCTATACCTTCCCCAAGTAACTATTCCTCTCTAGGAAGTAACGATAGAAGGAACCGATGCCAAGGGGCTTCATGGACACTGAAAGGGGAAATATAGCATATATGTCAATAACTGCTTTATGGATGTGTGTGTATTGTGTACATGTGTGTAGGTGTGGATGTGTGTGTTGTGTAGGTGTGGATGTGTGTGTATTGTGTACATTTGTGTAGGTGTGGATGTGTGTGTTGTGTAGGTGTGGATGTGTGTGTATTGTATACCGTTGAAGTCGGAAGTTTACATACACTTAAGTTGGAGTCATTAAAACTTGTTTTTCAACCACTCCACAAATTTCATGTTAACAAACTATAGTTTTGGCAAGTCGGTTAGGACATCTACTTTGTGCATGACACAAGTCATTTTTCAAAACAATTGTTTACAGACAAATTATTTTGCTTATAATTCACTGTATCACAATTCCAGTGGGTCAGAAGTTTACAGCTTGGAAAATTACAGAAATGATGTCATGGCTTTAGAAGCTTCTGATAGGCTAATTGACATAATTTGAGTCAATTGGAGGTGTACCCGTGGATGTATTTCAAGGCCTACCTTCAAATTCAGTGCCTCTTTGCTTGACATCATGGGAAAATCAAAAGAAATCAGCCAAAATTTTAGAAAAATAATTGTAGACCTCAACAAGTCTGGTTCATCCTTGGGAACAATTTTGAAATGCTTTGAGGCACCACGTTCATCTGTACAAACAATAGTACGCAAGTATAAACACCATGGGACCACACAGCCGTCATACCGCTCAGGAAGGAGACGCGTTCTGTCTCCTAGAGATTAACGTACTTTGGTGCGAAAAGTGCAAATCAATCCCAGAACAACAGCAAAGGACCTTGTGAAGATGCTGGAGGAAACAGGTACAAAGAATCTATATCCACATTAAAACGAGTCCTATATCGACAGAACCTGAAAGACCGCTCAGCAAGATGGTTTGCAACTGCACATGGGGACAAAGATCATACTTTTTGGACAAGTGTCCTCTGGTCTGATGAAACAAAAATATAACTGTTTGGCCATACTGACCATCGTCATGTTTGGAGAAAAAAAAAGGGGGAAGCTTGCAAGCCAAAGAATAGCATCCCAACCGTGAAGCACGGGGGTGGCAGCATCATGTTGTGAAGGTGCTTTGCTGCAGGAGGGACTGGTGCACTTTACAAAATAGATGGCATCACGAGGGAGGAAAATGATGTGGATATATTGAAGCAACATCTCAAGACATCAGTCGGGAAGTTAAAGCTTGGTCGCAAATGGGTCTTCCAAATGGACAATGACCCCAAGCAAGCTGAAGGGTGGGATTGGATGGTTTTCAGACAGTAGATGGGAGGGGTTTAGGGTAGCTGAAGGGTGGGATTGGATGGTTTTCAGACAGTAGATGGGAGAGGTTGACGGGAGCTGAAGGGTGGGATTGGATGGTTTTCAGCTGTACAGTAGATGGGAGGGGATGAGGGGAGCTGAAGGGTGGGATTGGATGGTTTTCAGACGTACAGTAGATGGGAGGGGTTTAGGGGAACTGAAGGGTGGGATTGGATGGTTTTCAGACGTACAGTAGATGGGAGGGGTTTAGGGGAACTGAAGGGTGGGATTGGATGGTTTTCAGACAGTAGATGGGAGGGGTTGAGGGGAACTGAAAAGATGGTTACTGTGTCCGTAAAATATATATAGTATGAATAAGCTGGAAGTAGAAGCCTAACTGTTGTTGTCCATTATTTTAAAGAAAGGAAGGAAAAAAATATTTAAACAAATAAAAGCAGAAAAAAAAAGAAGCGGCCCTTTTCAGGACCCTGTCTTTCAAAGATAATTCGTAAAAATCCAAAGAACTTCACAGATCTTCATTGTAAAGGGTTTAAACACTGTTGCCTAGCGTTGTTCAATGAACCTATAAACAAATAATGAACATGCACCTGTGGAACGGTTGTTAAGACACTAACAGCTTACAGACGATAGGCAATTAAGGTCACAGTTATGAAAACTTAGGACACTAAAGAGGCCTTTCTACTGACTCTGAAAAAACACCAAAAGAAAGATGCCCAGGTTCCCTGCTCATCTGCGTGAACATGCCTTAGGCATGCTGCAAGGAGGCATGAGGACTGCAGATGTGGCCAGGCAAAAAATTGTAATGTCCGTACTGTGAGATGCCTGCGTGGCCATGCATTCAACCTCAGGAGGCTGAAGAAATTTGGCTTGTCATCTAAAACACTCACAAACTTTTACAGATACACAATCGAGAGCATTCTGTCTGGCTTTATCACCGCCTGGTACAGCAACTGCAAGGCTCTCCAGAGGGTAGTACGGTCTGCACAACGCATCACCGGGGGGAAACTACCTGCCCTCCAGGACACCTACAGCACCTGATGTCACAGGAAAGCCTTAAAGATCATCAAGGACAACAACCACCCGAGCCACTGCCTGTTCACCCCGCTATCATCCTGTTTTTAAGCCCTGGATTTTTAGCCCCTCTATATTATTTTTGGATCAGATTTTAACAGTTAACATTTCAATGTCCATAATAAATACAAAGGCCGATAGTGGACAACCTTGTTTTACTCCTCTTGACAATTTTATACCTTCTGAGAAGTAGACATTATTTACTATTTTACACCTAGGGTTACTATATACAACTTTAACCAATTTTATATGAGATTCTTCAAAATTAAAATGGTCCAGGCTTTTATATATAAATTCCAGTTATACTTTATCAAAGGCCTTTTCAAAGTTAGCTATGAATACCAGATTTTTCATAGTGTTCTGTTGTTTCCAGTACTTGTCTTATATTATCTCCAATGTCTGTGTAAAAATGTTGATTAGAATGATTAGAATGAATAATATCAGAAAATAACTTTTTATTTCTATGTGCTATGCATTTTGTCATCACAACACTGAAGTGTAAGGAGTCTCCAGTTTTTTTAGGTGGACTGGATTTTAATATTTAAATTTCCCACATTAGTCCTGTTTCAGTAATAGTGAAATCAGTCCTTCTTGCTGAGTATCTGATAGTCTTCCATTTTTATAGGAGTGGTTAAAATTTGCCTACCTGGTTAAATAAAGGTTAAAAAAAAAAACATCTTTATAACACATTTTTGAGTATATAGAAAAATATTTGATAATACCTCAAAAAGTATATCATTCAGCCAGTTTTGGTTGTTGTTCGTGACTCTTTGTTAGTTTGGTTTATTGCTTGGTAACAAGTGACAGAAAACAACAAATAAATCCATTACTCAACACAATGAAAGCAGATTTAATTAAATGGAATAATCTTCCCAGAAATCTTACAAGTAGAATAAACCCTTTCAGAATGGCATGGCTCCCAAAGTTGTTGTATTTATACCAATAGGAATGACATTTAAAAATATATATATACTCAGTCATAAGATATTTTGTATGGGAAAATAAAATAATAATAATTATAATAAAAAGGAAAGTTTTAACCTTCCTGAGTCTGAGGGTGGTTTAAACCTTCCAGAGTCTGAGGGTGGTTTAAACCTTCCAGAGTCTGAGGGTGGTTTAAACCTTCCTGAGTCTGAGGGGGGTTTAAACCTTCCTGAGTCTGAGGGGGGTTTAAACCTTCCTGAGTCTGAGGGGGGTTTAAACCTTCCTGAGTCTGAGGGTGGTTTTAACCATCCTGAGTCTGAGGGTGGTTTTAACCTTCCTGAGTCTGAGGGGGGTTTTAACCTTCCTGAGTCTGAGGGTGGTTTTAACCTTCCAGAGTCTGGGGGTGGTTTTAACCTTCCTGAGTCTGAGGGTGGTTTTAACCTTCCTGAGTCTGAGGGTGGTTTTAACCTTCCTGAGTCTGCGGTGGTTTAAACCTTCCTGAGTCTGAGGGGGTTTAAACCTTCCTGAGTCTGAGGGGCTTTAACCATCCTGAGATCTGAGGGTGGTTTTAACCTTCCTGAGTCTGAGGGGGGTTTTAACCTTCCTGAGTCTGAGGGTGGTTTTAACCATCCTGAGTCTGAGGGTGGTTTTAACCTTCCTGAGTCTGAGGGGGGTTTAAACCTTCCTGAGTCTGAGGGGGGTTTAAACCTTCCTGAGTCTGAGGGGGGTTTAAACCTTCCTGAGTCTGAGGGTGGTTTAAACCTTCCTGAGTCTGAGGGGGGTTTAAACCTTCCTGAGTCTGAGGGGGGTTTTAACCATCCTGAGTCTGAGGGTGGTTTTAACCTTCCTGAGTCTGAGGGGGGTTTTAACCTTCCTGAGTCTGAGGGTGGTTTTAACCATCCTGAGTCTGAGGGTGGTTTTAACCTTCCTGAGTCTGAGGGGGGTTTTAATAAACAGCTTCATAGTTAAGAACAATATAACAATATGGATGAAACTGAAACATATTCTACAAGTACCAATATCACTCCCTTAAAATAAAACCCTATGAAATGATCCTTGGATAGCTTCCAGAATTCACCAATAACGTGGTCTACATGGAAAACTAAAGGCATATAAACCCTAAATTAACAGGAAAAAAATGTATTTACATGAATTAAATTTTTTTTAAAACACAGTTTCAAGTATATGCAATTTAAACGTTTCATATCACAAAAATGTCAACATGAAATCTTTTGGACATCAGAGGAACTTCGAGGGAATCTTATTTGGTTCAGAAAAGGATGTTCAGGAAAAGAGGATATTGCAGAGAGCATATCCAACCGATAATCTATTAGAAAAATACATCAACTATCGGAACCAAGACTTAAAAATCACTGATGTTGGCCCAAAATGGAGGGAAAGTTGCAGCATAACTAACGAAATTACAGTTAATTAAAATGCATGCTTAATACAATATAAAATAATGTATGGAATTTATTATACAAGAGACAAAATTCACAAATTCTAGGGCAGAGTCATGTCTTAGGTGTAAAACTAACAATGACTGAATAATCCATGCCTTCTGGGAATGCTATGAAATTAAAAAGGGACCAAGCTGGGAAAGTTGGCTGTCTGAAGTTTTGCAATGTATACTTACTTTCAATCCGTCTGTCTGCATATTACAAGACCTGGACAATGAGGGCGCAGTGAGATACCCAAATGGCCTGGACAATCACTCATCTTGAAAAAAACGTACACAAAAAACCTGGAAATCAATCAATCAGCCATCATTAACACAACGGAAAAGTTAAATGATTTATTACTGAAATATTGAAATATCATGGGGTAAAACAAATTGGTACAATTTAAGGCCATGTGGTAAACAATAACGCAGGTACTAGGGATGGAGATGTGATGGAGGTACTAGGGATGGAGATGTGATGCAGCTACTAGAGATGGAGATGTGATGCAGCTACTAGAGATGGAGATGTGATGCAGCTACTAGGGATGGAGATGTGATGCAGCTACTAGGGATGGAGATGTGATGCAGCTACTAGGGATGGAGATGTGATGTAGCTACTAGGGATGGAGATGTGATGTAGCTACTAGGGATGGAGATGTGATGCAGCTACTAGAGATGGAGATGTGATGCAGCTACTAGGGATGGAGATGTGATGCAGCTACTAGGGATGGAGATGTGATGGAGCTACTAGAGATGGAGATGTGATGCAGCTACTAGAGATGGAGATGTGATGCAGCTACTAGAGATGGAGATGTGATGCAGCTACTAGAGATGGAGATGTGATGCAGCTACTAGAGATGGAGATGTGATGCAGCTACTAGGGATGGAGATGTGATGCAGCTACTAGGGATGGAGATGTGATGCAGCTACTAGGGATGGAGATGTGATGGAGCTACTAGAGATGGAGATGTGATGCAGCTACTAGAGATGGAGATGTGATGCAGCTACTAGAGATGGAGATGTGATGCAGCTACTAGAGATGGAGATGTGATGCAGCTACTAGAGATGGAGATGTGATGCAGCTACTAGGGATGGAGATGTGATGCAGCTACTAGGGATGGAGATGTGATGCAGCTACTAGAGATGGAGATGTGATGCAGCTACTAGGGATGGAGATGTGATGCAGCTACTAGAGATGGAGATGTGATGCAGCTACTAGAGATGGAGATGTGATGGAGGTACTAGGGATGGAGATGTGATGCAGCTACTAGGGATGGAGATGTGATGCAGCTACTAGGGATGGAGATGTGATGCAGCTACTAGGGATGGAGATGTGATGCAGCTACTAGGGATGGAGATGTGATGCAGCTACTAGGGATGGAGATGTGATGCAGCTACTAGAGATGGAGATGTGATGCAGCTACTAGGGATGGAGATGTGATGCAGCTACTAGGGATGGAGATGTGATGCAGCTACTAGGGATGGAGATGTGATGCAGCTACTAGAGATGGAGATGTGATGCAGCTACTAGGGATGGAGATGTGATGGAGGTACTAGAGATGGAGATGTGATGCAGCTACTAGAGATGGAGATGTGATGCAGCTACTAGAGATGGAGATGTGATGCAGCTACTAGGGATGGAGATGTGATGCAGCTACTAGGGATGGAGATGTGATGGAGGTACTAGGGATGGAGATGTGATGCAGCTACTAGAGATGGAGATGTGATGCAGCTACTAGAGATGGAGATGTGATGCAGCTACTAGAGATGGAGATGTGATGCAGCTACTAGGGATGGAGATGTGATGGAGGTACTAGGGATGGAGATGTGATGGAGCTACTAGGGATGGAGATGTGATGCAGCTACTAGGGATGGAGATGTGATGCAGCTACTAGAGATGGAGATGTGATGGAGCTACTAGAGATGGAGATGTGATGCAGCTACTAGGGATGGAGATGTGATGGAGCTACTAGGGATGGAGATGTGATGCAGCTACTAGAGATGGAGATGTGATGCAGCTACTAGGGATGGAGATGTGATGGAGCTACTAGGGATGGAGATGTGATGCAGCTACTAGGGATGGAGATGTGATGCAGCTACTAGAGATGGAGATGTGATGCAGCTACTAGAGATGGAGATGTGATGGAGCTACTAGGGATGGAGATGTGATGCAGCTACTAGGGATGGAGATGTGATGCAGCTACTAGGGATGGAGATGTGATGCAGCTACTAGAGATGGAGATGTGATGCAGCTACTAGAGATGGAGATGTGATGGAGCTACTAGGGATGGAGATGTGATGCAGCTACTAGGGATGGAGATGTGATGCAGCTACTAGGGATGGAGATGTGATGCAGCTACTAGAGATGGAGATGTGATGCAGCTACTAGAGATGGAGATGTGATGCAGCTACTAGGGATGGAGATGTGATGGAGGTACTAGGGATGGAGATGTGATGCAGCTACTAGAGATGGAGATGTGATGCAGCTACTAGGGATGGAGATGTGATGCAGCTACTAGAGATGGAGATGTGATGGAGCTACTAGGGATGGAGATGTGATGCAGCTACTAGAGATGGAGATGTGATGCAGCTACTAGGGATGGAGATGTGATGGAGCTACTAGAGATGGAGATGTGATGCAGCTACTAGGGATGGAGATGTGATGCAGCTACTAGGGATGGAGATGTGATGCAGCTACTAGGGATGGAGATGTGATGCAGCTACTAGAGATGGAGATGTGATGCAGCTACTAGGGATGGAGATGTGATGCAGCTACTAGGGATGGAGATGTGATGGAGGTACTAGAGATGGAGATGTGATGCAGCTACTAGAGATGGAGATGTGATGCAGCTACTAGGGATGGAGATGTGATGCAGCTACTAGGGATGGAGATGTGATGCAGCTACTAGAGATGGAGATGTGATGGAGCTACTAGGGATGGAGATGTGATGCAGCTACTAGGGATGGAGATGTGATGCAGCTACTAGGGATGGAGATGTGATGGAGGTACTAGGGATGGAGATGTGATGCAGCTACTAGGGATGGAGATGTGATGGAGGTACTAGGGATGGAGATGTGATGCAGCTACTAGAGATGGAGATGTGATGGAGCTACTAGGGATGGAGATGTGATGCAGCTACTAGAGATGGAGATGTGATGCAGCTACTAGAGATGGAGATGTGATGCAGCTACTAGAGATGGAGATGTGATGCAGCTACTAGGGATGGAGATGTGATGCAGCTACTAGGGATGGAGATGTGATGCAGCTACTAGAGATGGAGATGTGATGGAGCTACTAGAGATGGAGATGTGATGCAGCTACTAGAGATGGAGATGTGATGCAGCTACTAGGGATGGAGATGTGATGCAGCTACTAGGGATGGAGATGTGATGCAGCTACTAGAGATGGAGATGTGATGCAGCTACTAGGGATGGAGATGTGATGGAGGTACTAGGGATGGAGATGTGATGCAGCTACTAGAGATGGAGATGTGATGCAGCTACTAGAGATGGAGATGTGATGGAGCTACTAGGGATGGAGATGTGATGCAGCTACTAGAGATGGAGATGTGATGGAGCTACTAGGGATGGAGATGTGATGCAGCTACTAGAGATGGAGATGTGATGGAGGTACTAGAGATGGAGATGTGATGCAGCTACTAGGGATGGAGATGTGATGCAGCTACTAGGGATGGAGATGTGATGCAGCTACTAGGGATGGAGATGTGATGCAGCTACTAGGGATGGAGATGTGATGGAGGTACTAGGGATGGAGATGTGATGGAGGTACTAGGGATGGAGATGTGATGGAGGTACTAGGGATGGAGATGTGATGGAGGTACTAGAGATGGAGATGTGATGCAGCTACTAGGGATGGAGATGTGATGCAGCTACTAGAGATGGAGATGTGATGCAGCTACTAGGGATGGAGATGTGATGGAGGTACTAGGGATGGAGATGTGATGCAGCTACTAGAGATGGAGATGTGATGCAGCTACTAGAGATGGAGATGTGATGCAGCTACTAGGGATGGAGATGTGATGCAGCTACTAGGGATGGAGATGTGATGCAGCTACTAGGGATGGAGATGTGATGCAGCTACTAGAGATGGAGATGTGATGCAGCTACTAGGGATGGAGATGTGATGCAGCTACTAGAGATGGAGATGTGATGGAGGTACTAGGGATGGAGATGTGATGCAGCTACTAGGGATGGAGATGTGATGGAGGTACTAGGGATGGAGATGTGATGCAGCTACTAGGGATGGAGATGTGATGCAGCTACTAGGGATGGAGATGTGATGGAGGTACTAGAGATGGAGATGTGATGCAGCTACTAGGGATGGAGATGTGATGGAGGTACTAGGGATGGAGATGTGATGCAGCTACTAGGGATGGAGATGTGATGCAGCTACTAGGGATGGAGATGTGATGGAGGTACTAGAGATGGAGATGTGATGCAGCTACTAGGGATGGAGATGTGATGCAGCTACTAGAGATGGAGATGTGATGGAGCTACTAGAGATGGAGATGTGATGCAGCTACTAGGGATGGAGATGTGATGCAGCTACTAGGGATGGAGATGTGATGGAGGTACTAGAGATGGAGATGTGATGCAGCTACTAGGGATGGAGATGTGATGCAGCTACTAGAGATGGAGATGTGATGCAGCTACTAGGGATGGAGATGTGATGGAGGTACTAGGGATGGAGATGTGATGCAGCTACTAGAGATGGAGATGTGATGCAGCTACTAGAGATGGAGATGTGATGCAGCTACTAGAGATGGAGATGTGATGCAGCTACTAGAGATGGAGATGTGATGGAGCTACTAGAGATGGAGATGTGATGCAGCTACTAGGGATGGAGATGTGATGCAGCTACTAGGGATGGAGATGTGATGCAGCTACTAGGGATGGAGATGTGATGCAGCTACTAGGGATGGAGATGTGATGCAGCTACTAGAGATGGAGATGTGATGCAGCTACTAGGGATGGAGATGTGATGCAGCTACTAGAGATGGAGATGTGATGCAGCTACTAGGGATGGAGATGTGATCATGGGGATCTGGGCAGATCAGATGTAGTCGTTGTTTGTGTGCATCTGTAAACCGTTGTTCATATGTTTATGTTCGTATCTCGTGTAAAATATATATATTTTTTTTACAGCTGCTCCATTGAGAGCATCTTGACTGGCTGCATCACCACTTGGTACGGCAACTGCTTGGCATCCGGTCGGAAGGCGCTACAGAGGATATTGCTCACAGCTCAGTACACCACTGGGGCCAAGCTACCTGCCATCCAGGACCTCTCGACCAGGCGGTGTCAGATAAAAGCCCTAAAAAATGTCAAAGACTCCAGCCACTCCAGCCCCCTCTCTGCTTTGTGTGCATCTGTAAACTGTTGTTTGTATGTTTATGTTTGTATCTGGTGTGAAAAAAAAGAAGAATTATAAACAAAACTAACAAATATTCTGCGTGTGAAAGGCAACCGAGCCTGTTATGAACTCTGAACATATTATTCTGATTATGAGTTAAACCAGACCATTACTGTTTCAAAATGGATTGGATGAAAATGACAAGTGGTAGTATAGAAGTAATGTCAGGAAGTGAGATAGCATCTAGGCTAATAAACTGGAGAGCAGAAACACAATCAAGTATTATTTCATAGCTGCTTGACCAAGTAGCTGTTACAGTCTGTAGATCCAAACCACAGTCAGATACTGAATCCCAAACTGACACCCTAATCCCTATGTAGCGCACTTCTTTTCACCATGGCCCATATGGTTCTGGTCAAACGTAGTGCACTATATAGGGAATAATAGGGTGCCATTTGGGATGAGCCCAGCATCAGGCTGACCAACAGACCGGCATCAGGCTGACCAACAGACCGGCATCAGGCTGACCAACAGACCGGCCTCAGGCTGACCAACAGACCGGCATCAGGCTGACCAACAGACCGGCATCAGGCTGACCAACAGACCGGCATCAGGCTGACCAACAGCCCGGCATCAGGCTGACCAACAGCCCGGCATCAGGCTGACCAACAGACCGGCATCAGGCTGACCAACAGACCAGCCTCAGGCTGACCAACAGACCAGCATCAGGCTGACCAACAGACCAGCATCAGGCTGACCAACAGACCAGCATCAGGCTGACCAACAGACCAGCCTCGGGCTGACCAACAGACCAGCATCGGGCTGACCAACAGACCAGCCTCGGGCTGACCAACAGACCAGCATCGGGCTGACCAACAGACCAGCCTCGGGCTGACCAACAGACCAGCATCGGGCTGACCAACAGACCAGCATCGGGCTGACCAACAGACCAGCATCGGGCTGACCAACAGACCAGCATCGGGCTGACCAACAGACCAGCATCGGGCTGACCAACAGACCAGCATCGGACTGACCAACAGACCAGCATCGGGCTGACCAACAGACCAGCATCAGGCTGACCAACAGACCAGCATCAGGCTGACCAACAGACCAGCATCAGGCTGACCAACAGACCAGCCTCAGGCTGACCAACAGACCAGCATCAGGCTGACCAACAGACCAGCATCAGGTTGACCAACAGACCAGCCTCAGGCTGACCAACAGACCAGCATCAGGCTGACCAACAGACCAGCATCAGGCTGACCAACAGACCAGCATCAGGCTGACCAACAGACCAGCATCAGGTTGACCAACAGACCAGCATCAGGCTGACCAACAGACCAGCATCAGGCTGACCAACAGACCAGCATCAGGCTGACCAACAGACCAGCATCAGGCTGACCAACAGACCAGCATCAGGCTGACCAACAGACCAGCATCAGGCTGACCAACAGACCAGCCTCAGGAGCTTTTAAGCAACATAAGAAACCGTGCTGTTATATTTAGCACGTTGAATAAACAGCTGTAGTCTGTGTACTGTAATGTGGGGTTTGGGAGTTAACATACAATTCAAGACTGCTTCAAAAAGAAAAAAGAAAAAGGCTTAAACTGTTTTTCTTGTGGATTTTGAACAGTTTCAAAAGTAGATTTTAACAGTTGGCTGTGTTTGACACAGTAAGAGACAGTCGTGGAACAGGACAGCACCAGACTATTCTAGGGGAGATAGGTGAGCTGCCAACTAGAACAACACACTAATGGTATGTTACCCCCCTACATCTAAACCCAGTCAGTACTTTAATGCATGTAATTAGTATTAATATCCACCCTTCACAATAATGTCAGATTAAGTTGTTTGTATAAAAGGGATAAACTGTCTATGAACAGCTCACAACTGTTCTTGGAACAGAGTTTAAAAATGCAGTGTAATAACTGAGTGGGGGTTTGTCTTAAACACAAACCCAGATGCCGTATGTTATATTTTAAAGACAGCCCAAGACAAAGAAAGACAGCCCCGTGGTAAGACAAAGACAGCCCCGTGGTAAGACAAAGACAGCCCCGTGGTAAGACAAAGACAGCCCCGTGGTAAGACAAAGACAGCCCCGTGGTAAGACAAAGACAGCCTATAAACCCTATGTAGTCCACTACTTTAGACCAAGGCCATATTCCCTTTATAGTGCACTACTTTAGACCAGGGCCCTATTCCCTATATAGGGCACTACTTTAGACCAGGGCCCTATTCCCTATGTAGTGCACTACTTTAGACCAGGGCCCTATTCCCTATGTAGTGCACTACTTTAGACCAGGGCCCTATTCCCTATATAGTGCACTACTTTAGACCAGGGCCCTATTCCCTATGTAGTGCACTACTTTAGACCAGGGCCCTATTCCCTATATAGTGCACTACTTTAGACCAGGGCCCTATTCCCTATATAGTGCACTACTTTAGACCAGGGCCCTATTCCCTATATAGGGCCATACTTTAGACCAGAGCCCTATTCCCTATGTAGTGCACTACTTTAGACCAGGGCCCTATTCCCTATATAGTGCACTACTTTAGACCAGGGCCCTATTCCCTATATAGTGCACTACTTTAGACCAGGGCCCTATTCCCTATATAGGGCCATACTTTAGACCAGAGCCCTATTCCCTATATAGTGCACTACTTTAGACCAGAGCCCTATTCCCTATATAGGGCACTACTTTAGACCAGGGCCCTATTCCCTATATAGTGCACTACTTTAGACCAGGCCGTAGGGATTAGGTTAGCATGTGGGACTCAGCCAATGAAACAGCATGAATGGTCCTCGACGTGGCTTGATGGGAAACCCAGAGGTACAGAGATGCTGCTCAGACAACCACAAACAGCATCAACATCCTTTGTCTGTTCCCCATCAGCCCGTCTGAAACGTGTTCCTGGAGAGGAACCAGGAAGGTCTGTACGCCTATTTATTCTCTCTCTCTCTCTCTCTCTCTCTCTCTCTCTCTCTCTCTCTCTCTCTCTCTCTCGCTCTCGATCTCTCGCTCTCGATCTCTCGCTCTCGATCTCTCTCTCGCTCTCGATCTCTCTCTCTCTCTGTCGATCTCTCTCTCTCTCTCTCTCTCTCTCTATCTCTCTCTCTCTCTCTCTCTCTCTCTCTCTCTCTCTCTCTCTCTCTCTCTCTCTCTCTCTCTCTCTCTCTCTCTCTCTCTCTCTCTCTCTCTCTCTCTCTCTCTCTCTCTCTTGATCTCTCTCTCTCTCTCTCTTGATCTTTCTCTTTTGATCTCTCTCTCGCTCTGTCTGTTTCTGTTTCTGTCCAGCTCCTGACTGAAGGAATTTGATTTCTCAATGCAGTGAAAAGCTGTCTTTCTTTATACAAGCATGAAGTCCATCAGCCCCACCTCCAATCAATCACCCCACTGACATTTCCTGCTCCAGATGGACAGGCGGGCTGCAGTCCATCAGCCCCATCTCCAATCAATCACCCCACTGACATTTCCTGCTCCAGATGGACGAGCTGCAGTCCATCAGCCCCACCTCCAATCAATCACCCCACTGACATTTCCTGCTCCAGATGGACGGACTGCATCCCAAATAGCAAATTTTTCCCTAGGGGCCCTGGTCCAGTAGGTACACAGTAGGTATACAGGTTGAATGTATAGGTACACCTACTGGAGAGCTCTTATTTGTCTACACCCATTCAGCATCGTTCACACCCTCTTAAGCCTTAGCCCCACCCATCTCTCTAAGGATTCACATGTGAGGCCATGTGCTAAACAGAGTGAGTAGTGTACTGAACAACCAAATATTTCAACACTAAAGGCTGGTTTATACTACGGGTGTGTTCGTAAATTTAATCTGGAGTGCCAGAGTGTGCTCCGGACGTTTGTAAACTCAGAGCGTTCGGAAATTGTCCATTGGTGAATTCAGAGCGTTTTGCTCTCAGAGCGTTCACTGGACACTCAGGCCGGGGAGTAGGGTTGATCCGAGTGTTCGTACCTAACAACAGCACTCAAGCAACCAAGTTAACTGGCAAACGTTGGCTAGCTACTTCCAGACACAAATAGGAGAACAGCTCACTCTGACCATTTTACTGACCCTAGCAGAGCTGGTTAGGCTGTTTTCATGTTATCCAGAGCGTTGGTGACTGTAACTTTGCTACTTGCGACAATTTAATTACGCTTTTTTGCCAACGTTTACTGACACCAGCCATATTTAACTTGTGTTGAGCATTTGTAAATTCGGCAGTTATTCTGCGCTCTGGCATACTCAGACGAGAGTGCTCTGAAATCAGAGTAGAAAGTTGTCTCAGTGACATCATGAACACTCTATGGTTCATGAACACTCTAATGGTTACTTGCATGTTGGAGTCTTTTATACATGTAGCTGTCTAGCTAAACCATGAACCATACTCCCAACTCATGACGTTACTACCCTGCATGAATCTGCACATTGCTAACCAAGTCTTTGCTAGGTAAAGCCCTGCCTTATCTCAGCTCACTGGTCACCATAGCAGCATCCACCCATAGCATGCGCTCCAGCAGGAATACTTCACTGGTCACCGCCAAAGCCTATTCCTCCTTTGGCCACCTTTCCTTCCAGTTCTCTGCTGCCAATGACTGGAATGAATTGCAAAAAGCACTGAAGCTGGAGACACATATCTCCCTCACTAACTTTAAGCACCAGAGAGCAGCTCACAGATCACTGCACCTGTACATAGCCCATCTGTAAATAGCCCATCCAACTACTTCATCCCCATACTGTTATTTATTTTTTTGCTCCTTTGCACCCCAGTATCTCTAACTGCACATCATCATCTGCACATCTATCACTCCAGTGTTTAATTGCTAAATTGTAATTATTTTGCCACTATAACCTATTTATTGCCTTACCTCCCTTATCTTACCTCATTTGCACACACTGTATATAGACTTTTTTTTCTATTGCGTTATTGACTGTATGTTTGTTTGTTCCATGTGTAACTCTGTGTTGTTGTTTGTGTCGCACTGCTTTGCTTTATCTTGGCCAGGTCGCAATTGTAAATGAGAACTTGTTCTCAACTGGCCAACCTGGTTAAATAAAGGTGAAATAAATAAAAATAAAACAACTTATGGTGGGCCACCAGAACTTACGCTGGATGAACTCCAAGGTGCGACCTACGCCCGGGTGACAGGTGAGGCGAGAGGAGTGCCCCCACAGAAGGACTTGGGACCTTGCTGCCTTGGGAACAAACAACCGATTAGCAGGACCTCCTCCAGGGCCCGGTTCGATGGCTTGAGCTTGTTTCACGGTATCCTCCACTTGCCACGAGATCGGAGCCACGATCTTAGCGGCAGGAAGAACAGTCATGTCAGTATCTTCTCGAATGGCAGGAGAGTAGACTCGTGACAAGGCATCCGGTTTGAGATTCTTCGACCCGGGTCTATAGGTGAGAATAAACTGGAATCGGCTGAAGAAAAGAGACCATCGAGCTTGTCTGGAGTTCAACCGCTTCGCCTGCTGGATATACTCCAGATTTTTGTGGTCCGTAAGCACTTGAAACGGTTGAGAAGCCCCCTCGAGCCAGTGTCTCCATTCCTTCAATGCCATCTTAACCGCTAGGAGTTCACGATCCCCCACATCGTAATTCCTCTCGGCCGGGGTAAGCCGGTGAGAGAAGAAGGCGCAAGGATGAAGCCTCTTGTCTTCACCCCTCTGAGACAGGACAGCTCCAACACCAACCTCTGATGTGTCTACCTCCACCACAAAAGGTTCATCCGCCGTCGGTAGTGTCAGGATGGGAGCAGAGAGGATGCGCTGCTTGAGTCCTTGGAAGGCCGTCTCAGCTTCTCTTCCCCACAGAAACCTTGTGTTGCCACCCTTGGTTAAAGCTGAGAGAGGGGCTGCCACCGAGCTGAAGTTCTTGATGAACTTGCGGTAGAAGTTAGTGAAGCCCAGGAAACGCTGAACTTCCTTAACGGACTTGGGGGTGGGCCAATCTGCTACCGCCCCTACCTTCTTGGGGTCCATCTGGACTCGACCGGGTTCCACTACAAATCCCAGGAACTGTACTCGAGAGGAATGGAATTCACACTTTTCCGGCTTAACGTACAAATGGCTGTCTAGGAGGCGTTTGAGCACTTGTCTGACATGCTTGGTGTGTTCTTGAAGGGAGCTCGAAAAGATGAGGATGTCATCCAAGTAAACAAACACGAAAATGTTAAGCATATCCCTAAGCACATCGTTTATGAGCGCTTGGAACACAGCCGGGGCGTTGGTCAGGCCGAAGGGCATCACCAAGTATTCGTAGTGACCAGTAGGCGTGTTGAAAGCGGTCTTCCACTCGTCACCGGGTTTGATCCGCACAAGATGGTATGCGTTCCGCAGGTCAAGCTTAGTGAAGACCACTGCTTCCTGGAGCAGCTCAAAGGCTGTGGCCATAAGGGGTAGCGGGTAGCGGTTACGGACGGTTATGGCATTAAGTCCCCGGTAGTCGATGCAAGGACGTAATCCCCCGTCTTTTTTTGGCCACAAAGAAAAACCCTGCTCCCGCCGGCGAGGTGGATGGACGCATGAAGCCTGCTGCCAGAGCGTCCTTGATGTAGGTATCCATAGCAGCTCGTTCGGGAGGAGATAGGGAAAAGATCCGACCCCTGGGGGGGCAGGTGCCCGGAAACAGGTCGATGGGGCAATCGTAAGGTCTATGGGGTGGTAGTTTGGTGGCCCTCTGTTTGCTAAATACCGGTTTGAGGTCATGGTAACACTCGGGAACTCGGGACAGGTCGATGGATTCTAGAGACTCGGGAGGGGAACTCGGGGAACTTGGGAAGATACAAGTGGCTTGGCACGTAGGACCCCACTGCTTGATAGTGCCCACAGACCAGTCGATGTGAGGGTTATGGCTGTGAAGCCAGGGGTATCCAAGGACGAGAGGGAACTCGGAACACGAGGTCAGATGAAAGTTCATCACTTCCTGGTGTTGGGAAACTGAAAGACGCAAGGGGGTAGTGACACGAGTGACAAGTCCAGATCCCAAAGGGCTTCCATCCAACGTAGTAACCCTTATGGGGTCACTTAGAGGTTCAGAGGGAACGCCATTCTCCTTCGCCCAGACACCATCCATGAAGTTACCTGCGGCTCCAGAGTCTACCAAGGCTTGAAGGGGAAGCTCGTGGTTGTCCCAGGAAAGGGTAACTGGAATGAGCAGGCGGGAGTTGGATGGATGGGAGGAGGTTATGTTTCCCGTTACAGTCCTCCCAGGCCTGCACGGGAGAGTGCGTTTTCCCTGGAGCCCGGGACACGTGGAGAGGAAATGGCCCGGTTTGCCGCAATATAGACAGCATCGCTCCCTCATCCGGCGGTCTCTCTCAGCCTGGGAGATGCGTCCAACCTGCATGGGTTCCGGTGGAGTCAGCGGGGATAAAGGTGGAGACTCGGAGCTGGGACCGATAGGAGCTAGGGTGAGAGATCTACGGTTGAGCTCTCTCTCTCTCAGACGCTGGTCTATGCGTGAAGCCAACTTGATCAGGGACTCGAGGTTGTCCGGTGGTTCCCGAGTGGCCAGTTCATCTTGGATGGTGTCGGAAAGACCCTTCAAAAAGCACACTGTGAGCGCCTCGTCATTCCAGCCACTCGCTGCTGCCACCGTGCGGAACTGGATGGCATAGTCCGTCACGCTGCGCCGACCTTGGCAGAGAGTCAGGAGCTGTTTGGCTGAGTCAGGACCGCTGGTAGGACCTTGAAACACTCGCTTGAATTCATCAGCAAAGGTAGAGTAGCTGGCACAGCAGGGACTTTGGGCATCCCACACAGCAGTAGCCCAGGCTAGGGCTTTTTCCGACAGCAGGGTGATGATATATGCTATCTTGGACCGGTCGGTGGGAAATGACGAGGGTTGCAGCTCGAAGGAGAGAGAACATTGGGTGAAAAACCCCTTACAACCACTCGGATCACCTGAGAACCGTTGGGGAGGCGGCAGACGAGGTTCAGCCAGGGGGTTAACTGCCACGGGCACTTGAATCTGATGAACTGGAGCAGAAGCGGTTGCAGGAGAAAGTTGATCAGAAATCTGCTTTATGGAAGTCATCATCTCCGACAGAAGTTGAGAATGTCCAGCCATTAAGGCCTCTTGCTGAACCAGAGCGTGACGTTGGACAGTCCCCTCGTGGTGGGACAGCATGGGAAAAAAGTCCTGGGTACTGGCTGCCTCTGGGTTCATTTTAATGGCTCAGTGTTTCTGTCAGGACCCGGTGCGAGAAACAGTCACTAAATCGGCAGAACCCAGAAGATGAGGCATACACAGCAGTACTAGAGATGGTGGTTTAACAAAAAATAGATAACTTCCAAAATACAAAGAAAATCCACAAAGTGGTAAAAACAGCAAGGGAAAAAACAAACCTAAAAGACTAATCCAAAATACAAAAGAACAAAACCAGAGAACCTCTGGAAAATCCAACAAGAGAAAAATATATGTTCACAACAAGGCTTGGGCTGGGGCTGGGTGCTAACATACAAACACTGAGCAAGGAACTAAGGAACACACAGGGATTAAATACTAACAAGGGAACGACATACAGGTGCAAACAATAATAGAGCAAGGGAAAAACAAAAGGTACAAAAAAGGTGCAATGGGGACATCTAGTGACAAAAAAACAGAACAGTCCTGGCCAAAACCTGACACAACTAGGTTCAATGTTAGCTAGCTAACATTAGGCTATAACTAGCAATGCAAATGGCTCTGAGATACAAATACTATTACTACACAGATCATACAGCTAACATTAGCTAGCTAGTACTTTAAAACGACTTTCTGACTAAATTAGAAACGTGTAATATCTGAAAATGTAGCTAGCTAGACTATCTTACTCAAATACACGGACGGACGCTTCTCCCTCTCTGTCATGGTTGCCACGGTTGCCCTTTGATTGAAGATGTAATCCGGAGACAGGTGTTTTATACAACAGCCGTGTTCCTGTTTCTCCACCTCCTGAGCCATCAGACTCTAATTCCACTGATTTCAAAACTCGGTCCTCCAGAAAGTGGAGAGCAACACTGATGCAGTTCTACTACGTGATGTCTTTATTAAAAGCCTTGTTAGAAATGATCACCTACACATACTGACCAGCTCATGTTATAGACAGGATTACCTACACATACTGACCATCTCATGTTATAGACAGGATTACCTACACATACTGACCAGCTCATGTTATAGACAGGATTACCTACACATACTGACCAGCTCATGTTATAGACAGAAGCTTGCTACATGGCAGACCAATCAGAACTCATCTCTCTGCATGTCCAGCCCATCCATTATCTCAGCCAATCATGGCTAGTGGGAAGGTTGCCCTCTTTTTCTATGGCTAAACCAACTAGGCTCGTAATGTAACAGTTTTATTCGTATTTACAGATGGAATACAAGTGTGTTATTAAGGCATATGAAAATTCACATGTTCCAGAAGGCATTTCTGTCAAAAAACACATTTTGATTGAAAAAAAGTTTACATTCAAATGGCTCTCCTGTGAAGTAGTGACGCGCAACATACGCCTCGTTTCCTGATCTGTCTGCTGTGTTCCTGGGTTGAAGGGGAGGGAGGGGTGGACGGAATCAGAACCCTGGCAGAGGATGGAGCAGTTCTGCTGTGTTCCTGGATTGAAGGGGAGGGAGGGGTGGACGGAATCAGAACCCTGGCAGAGGATGGAGCAGTTCTGCTGTGTTCCTGGATTGAAGGGGAGGGAGGGGTGGACGGAATCAGAACCCTGGCAGAGGATGGAGCAGTTCTGCCTGCTGTGTTCCTGGGTTGAAGGGGAGGGAGGGGTGGACGGAATCAGAACCCTGGCAGAGGATGGAGCAGTTCTGCTGTGTTCCTGGGTTGAAGGGGAGGGAGGGGTGGACGGAATCAGAACCCTGGCAGAGGACGGAGCTGATCTGTCTGCTGTGTTCCTGTTTATGTCTTCATGCTTTTTCCCATTAGAGGACCTAAATCAACTGACACCT
>NC_092097.1:59395457-59477957 GCF_045679555.1 Salvelinus alpinus
TCAGCCTGAACCTCAAACCACCCATACAGGTGGACTCTCAGCCTGAACCTCAAACCACCCATACAGGTGGACTCTCAGTCTGATCCTCAAACCACCCATACAGGTGGACTCTCAGCCTGATCCTCAAACCACCCATACAGGTGGACTCTCAGTCTGATCCTCAAACCACCCATACAGGTGGACTCTCAGCCTGATCCTCAAACCACCCATACAGGTGGACTCTCAGCCTGATCCTCAAACCACCCATACAGGTGGACTCTCAGCCTGATCCTCAAACCACCCATACAGGTGGACTCTTAGCCTGAACCTCAAACCACCCATACAGGTGGACTCTCAGCCTGATCTTCAAACCACCCATACAGGTGGACTCTCAGCCTGATCCTCAAACCACCCATACAGGTGGACTCTTAGCCTGAACCTCAAACCACCCATACAGGTGGACTCTCAGCCTGAACCTCAAACCACCCATACAGGTGGACTCTCAGTCTGATCCTCAAACCACCCATACAGGTGGACTCTCAGCCTGATCCTCAAACCACCCATACAGGTGGACTCTCAGCCTGATCCTCAAACCACCCATACAGGTGGACTCTCAGCCTGAACCTCAAACCACCCATACAGGTGGACTCTCAGCCTGAACCTCAAACCACCCATACAGGTGGACTCTCAGTCTGATCCTCAAACCACCCATACAGGTGGACTCTCAGCCTGATCCTCAAACCACCCATACAGGTGGACTCTCAGTCTGATCCTCAAACCACCCATACAGGTGGACTCTCAGCCTGATCCTCAAACCACCCATACAGGTGGACTCTCAGCCTGATCCTCAAACCACCCATACAGGTGGACTCTTAGCCTGAACCTCAAACCACCCATACAGGTGGACTCTCAGCCTGAACCTCAAACCACCCATACAGGTGGACTCTCAGCCTGAACCTCAAACCACCCATACAGGTGGACTCTCAGCCTGAACCTCAAACCACCCATACAGGTAGACTCTCAGTCTGATCCTCAAACCACCCATACAGGTAGACTCTCAGTCTGATCCTCAAACCATCCATACAGGTAGACTCTCAGCCTGAAACTCAAACCACCCATACAGGTGGACTCTCAGCCTGAACCTCAAACCACCAATACAGGTGGACTCTCAGCCTGATCCTCAAACCACCCATACAGGTGGACTCTCAGCCTGAACCTCAAACCACCCATACAGGTGGACTCTCAGCCTGAACCTCAAACCACCCATACAGGTGGACTCTCAGTCTGATCCTCAAACCACCCATACAGGTGGACTCTCAGCCTGATCCTCAAACCACCCATACAGGTGGACTCTCAGCCTGATCCTCAAACCACCCATACAGGTGGACTCTCAGCCTGAACCTCAAACCACCCATACAGGTGGACTCTCAGCCTGAACCTCAAACCACCCATACAGGTGGACTCTCAGTCTGATCCTCAAACCACCCATACAGGTGGACTCTCAGCCTGATCCTCAAACCACCCATACAGGTGGACTCTCAGTCTGATCCTCAAACCACCCATACAGGTGGACTCTCAGCCTGATCCTCAAACCACCCATACAGGTGGACTCTCAGTCTGATCCTCAAACCACCCATACAGGTGGACTCTCAGCCTGATCCTCAAACCACCCATACAGGTGGACTCTCAGCCTGAACCTCAAACCAACCATACAGGTGGACTCTCAGCCTGAACCTCAAACCACCCATACAGGTGGACTCTCAGCCTGAACCTCAAACCACCCATACAGGTGGACTCTCAGCCTGAACCTCAAACCACCCATACAGGTAGACTCTCAGTCTGATCCTCAAACCACCCATACAGGTAGACTCTCAGTCTGATCCTCAAACCATCCATACAGGTAGACTCTCAGCCTGAAACTCAAACCACCCATACAGGTGGACTCTCAGCCTGAACCTCAAACCACCAATACAGGTGGACTCTCAGCCTGATCCTCAAACCACCCATACAGGTGGACTCTCAGCCTGAACCTCAAACCACCCATACAGGTGGACTCTCAGCCCATCCCTTTAACCACCCATACAGGTGGACTCTCAGCCTGAACCTCAAACCACCCATACAGGTGGACTCTCAGCCCATCCCTTTAACCACCCATACAGGTGGACTCTCAGCCCATCCCTTTAACCACCCATACAGGTGGACTCTCAGCCTGAACCTCAAACCACCCATACAGGTGGACTCTCAGCCTGAACCTCAAACCACCCATACAGGTGGACTCTGTCTGAACCTCAAACCACCCATACAGGTGGACTCTCAGCCTGAACCTCAAACCACCCATACAGGTGGACTCTCAGCCCATCCCTTTAACCACCCATACAGGTGGACTCTCAGCCCATCCCTTTAACCACCCATACAGGTGGACTCTCAGCCCATCCCTTTAACCACCCGTACAGGTGGACTCTCAGCCCACCCCTTTAACCACCCATACAGGTGGACTCTCAGCCCATCCCTTTAACCACCCATACAGGTGGACTCTCAGCCTGAACCTCAAACCACCCATACAGGTGGACTCTCAGCCCATCCCTTTAACCACCCATACAGGTGGACTCTCAGCCCATCCCTTTAACCACCCATACAGGTGGACTCTCAGCCCATCCCTTTAACCACCCATACAGGTGGACTCTTAGCCTGAACCTCAAACCACCCATACAGGTGGACTCTCAGCCCATCCCTTTAACCACCCGTACAGGTGGACTCTCAGCCTGAACCTCAAACCACCCATACAGGTGGACTCTCAGCCTGAAACTCAAACCACCCATACAGGTGGACTCTCAGCCTGAACCTCAAACCACCCATACAGGTGGACTCTCAGCCCATCCCTTTAACCACCCATACAGGTGGACTCTCAGCCTGAACCTCAAACCACCCATACAGGTGGACTCTCAGCCCATCCCTTTAACCACCCATACAGGTGGACTCTCAGCCCATCCCTTTAACCACCCATACAGGTGGACTCTGTCTGAACCTCAAACCACCCATACAGGTGGACTCTCAGCCTGAACCTCAAACCACCCATACAGGTGGACTCTCAGCCCATCCCTTTAACCACCCATACAGGTGGACTCTCAGCCCATCCCTTTAACCACCCGTACAGGTGGACTCTCAGCCCATCCCTTTAACCACCCATACAGGTGGACTCTCAGCCCATCCCTTTAACCACCCATACAGGTGGACTCTCAGCCCATCCCTTTAACCACCCATACAGGTGGACTCTCAGCCCATCCCTTTAACCACCCATACAGGTGGACTCTCAGCCCATCCCTTTAACCACCCGTACAGGTGGACTCTCAGCCCATCCCTTTAACCACCCATACAGGTGGACTCTCAGCCCATCCCTTTAACCACCCATACAGGTGGACTCTCAGCCCATCCCTTTAACCACCCATACAGGTGGACTCTCAGCCCATCCCTTTAACCACCCATACAGGTGGACTCTCAGCCCATCCCTTTAACCACCCGTACAGGTGGACTCTCAGCCCATCCCTTTAACCACCCATACAGGTGGACTCTCAGCCCATCCCTTTAACCACCCATACAGGTGGACTCTCAGCCCATCCCTTTAATCACCCATACAGGTGGACTCTCAGTCCATCCCTCAGCAGCCGCTGTGTTGATCTTTTCATACATGTTTGGAATTTGTCATCATTGTTTAACTATGTGTCAATCAAAGTCTGGGCTGCCAGATGGGTCTTTCTCTGAGAACATTGCCCTGGGCAACAGTCACACATGACGTTAACTCTCTCTCTCTCTGTTTCCTTCTTTCCCCTCTCTCTCTCTGAATCTGTATCTCTCTCTCTCTCTCTCTCTCTCTCTCTCTCTCTCTCTCTCTCTCTCTCTCTCTCTCTCTCTCTCTCTCTCTCTCTCTCTCTCTCTGTTTCCATCTCTGTATCTGTATCTCTCTCTCTCTCTCTCTCTCTCTCTCTCTCTCTCTCTCTCTTTCTCTCTCTGTTTCCTTCTCTGTATCTCTGTATCTGTATCTCTCTCTCTCTCTTCTTTCCCCTTCTCTTTCTCTCTCTCCTCGCGTATGTTGAGCTCACAGTTTCACACACCAACTGATGAATGTTTTGATATTTTTCTTTGTTTGATCTTCTCAGTATTATGTCTATCTCTGATAAACTACCCAGGAAAGGGGTGAAAATAGCCCATATTAATATACGTAGCCTTAGAAATAAGATGAATGAAATCAATAACTTGATGACATCAGATAACATTCATATATTATCAATTTCTGAGATACACTTAGATCATTAACATGATGATACATCAGTAGCAATACAAGAATATAACATCTATAGAAGAGACAGAAATGCTTATTTTGGTATTTTATTAGCGGTTGAAGAAGCAGCAGCTACTCTTCCTGGGGTCCACACAAAACATGAAACAATACAGAACATCAACAGCTCAAGGACAGAACTACATAAAAAGATGTTAAAGGCACAAGTAGCCTACATATCAATGTATACACACAAACTATCTAGGTCAAATAGGGGAGAGGCGTTGTGCCGTGAGGTGTTGCTTTATCTGTTATTTGAAACCAGGTTTGCTGTTTATTTGAGCAATATGAGATGGAAGGAAGTTCCAGGGAATAAGGGCTCTATATAATACTGTACACTTTCTTCAATTTGTTCTGGATTTGGGGACTATGAAAAGACCCCTGGTGGCATGTCTGGTGGGGTAAGTGTGTGTGTAGCGAAATGATTGTGCTTCTAGCTCCGACAGTGCAGTAGTATCTAACAAATAATATCTAACAAATTACACAACATACACCCAATACACACTAATCTAAGTAGGAATGAATGAAGACTAAATACATATGGACGAGCGATGTCAGAGTGGACCGGACTAAGATACAGAATAGTACAGAAAACAGTATATACTGTTATGTAGTACAGAAAACAGTAATGCCAGATATGTAAACATTATTAAAGTGGCCAGTGATTTCTAGTTTATGCCGATAGGCAGTAGCCTCTAATATGCTGGTGATGGCTGTTTAACAGTCTGATGGCCTTGAGATTGAAGCTGTTTTTCAGTCTCTCGATCCCAGCATTGATGCACCTGTACTGACCTCTCCTTCTGGATGGTAGCAGGGTGAACAGGCAGTGGCTTGAGTGGTTGATGTCCTTGATGATCTTTTTGGCCTTCCTGTGACATCAGGTGCTGTAGGTGTCTTGGAGGGCGGGTAGTTTGCCCCCAGTAATGCGTTGGGCAGACCGCACCACCCTCCGGAGAGCTTTGCGGTTGAGGGTGGTGCAGTTGCCGTACCAGGCGGTGATACAGCCTGACAGGATGCTTTCAATTGTGCATCTGTAAAAGTTTGTGAGGGTTTTAGGTGACAAGCCACATTTCTTTGTTCTGAGGTTGAAGAGGCTCTGTTGTGCCTTCTTCACCACACTGTCTGTGTGGGTGGTCCATTTCAGTTTGTCAGTGATGTGTACACCAAGGAACTTGAAGCTTTCCACCTTCTCCACTGCGGTCCTGTTGTTGTGGATAGGGGGGTGCTCCCTCTGCTATTTCCTGAAGTCCACGATCATCTCTTTTGATTTGTTGACGTTGAGTGAGACGTTGTTGTCCAGGCATCACACTCCCAGAGCCCTCATCTCCTCCCTGTAAGCTGTCTCGTCATCTTCTGTAATCAAGCCTGCTACTATTGTGTCGTCTGCAAACTTGATGATTGAGTTGGAGGCGTGCGTGGCCATGCAGTCATGGGTGAACAGGGAGTACAGGAGGGGGCTGAGCACGCACCCTTGTGGGGCCCCAGTAAATAGGGCTCTGTATAAGGAATAGGCTGCCTTTTGAGACACAGACACACTGGAACACACTGGAACACACTGGGAACACACTTTAACACACTGGAACACACTGGAACACACTGGAACACACTGGAACACGCTGGAACACGCTGGAACACGCTGGAACACGCTGGAACACACTGGAACACACTGGAACACACTGGAACAGACTGGAACACACTGGAACACACTGGAACACACTTTAACACAATGTAACAGACTGGAACACGCTGGAACACACTGGAACACACTGGAACACACTGGAACACAGTGGAACACACTGGAACACAGTGGAACACGCTGGAACACACTGGAACAGACTGGAACACACTTTAACACACTGGAACACAGTGGAACACACTGGAACACAGTGGAACACACTGGAACACACTGGAACACACTTTAACACAATGTAACAGACTGGAACACGCTGGAACACACTGGAACACACAGGAACACACTGGAACACACTGGAACACAATGGAACACAGTGGAACACACTTTAACACACTGGAACACACTGGAACACACTTTAACACAATGTAACAGACTGGAACACGCTGGAACACACTGGAACACACAGGAACACACTGGAACACACTGGAACACATTGGAACACACAGGAACACATTGGAACACACAGGAACACACAGGAACATACTGTCATTTTTTCAACTGGTACCTGTTGGACCTTCAGATGAGTCTTGTGAGGCCTGTGGGTGTCCTCGAGCAAAACAACCGACATGTACAGTACATGTTTGAGAGTCTCACCTTACAACAGCAGGGTCATATTAGTGTGCAGCCCAAACTGTTCGGACGCTACAGGCCTGAAGTTGGCAGATCGGCTGTACCGACTTCAGACGAGTCCCTAAACGATTGTGTGGGTCGAAGAGCAAAACGTGTTCGTGAGAGTCTCATCTTTTCATAGAGGTTTGTTAAACCTTTCGGACACTACAGACGATTTTGGGAGAAGACCAATTTTTGAGATGTCTCATGGTCTGACAAACATCGCTCTAGCTATGTTACCTTCCACCGCAGATGCGGAAGTGTGACACTAGCGGATGCTGTTGATTGAGATGCAACTAATGCAAAAAACAAGATATCTCTAGTTTAACTTCTAATTGGTCCCAATCCCGGATCCGGGAGCACCCCCATCAGTAAAAAAGCTGACTAGCATAGCCTAGCATAGTGTCACAAGTAAATACTAGCATCTAAATATCATTAAATCACAAGTCCAAGACACCAGATGAAAGATACACATCTTGTGAATCCAGCCATCATTTCTGATTTTTTAAATGTTTTACAGGGAAGACACAATATGTAAATCTATTAGCTAACCACGATAGCAAAAGACACAACTTTTTTTTCCCACCATTTTTTTCCTGCATAGGTAGCTATCACAATTTCGACCAAATAAAGATATAAATAGCCACTAACCAAGAAACAACTTCATCAGATGACAGTCTGATAACATATTTATTGTATAGCATATGTTTTGTTAGAAAAATGTGCATATTTCAGGTATAAATCACAGTTCTACATTGCAGCTGCAATCTGAAATAGTGCCGAAGCAGCCAGAATAATTACAGAGACCAACGTCAAATACCTAAATACTCATCATAAAACTTTTCTGAAAAATACACAGCGTACAGCAAATGAAAGACCAACATCTTGTGGATCCAGCCAATAAGTGTTTACAGCGAAAACACAATATAGCATTATATTAGCTTACCACAATAGCCAGAAACACAAGCCGTTTACCAGCAGCAAAGGTTAGCGATCCTAACAAACCAGCAAAAGATATATAATTTTTGACTAACCTTCATATACTTCATCAGATGACAGTCCTGTAACATCATATTACACAATGCATATAGGATTTGTTCGAAAATGTGCATATTTAACGGCACAAATCGGGGTTATACAATGTGATTAGTAGTCAAACTTCAAGCAATCTGTCCGGCGCCATCTTGAAGAGGCACCTAATCTAATCGATAACTAATCATAAACTTGACAAAAAAATACAGGTTGGACAGCAAATGAAAGATATATTAGTTCTTAATGCAATCGCTGTGTTAGATTTTTAAAATTAACGTTACTATGATATACAGCGTGCGCTAAAGCGAGACCGCACCGCAATTCATGGCGGAATTATTGTTTCACATTTTTCAACATAAATACGAATTAATAGCATAAAGACCTCTTACTATTTGTTGAGCTTCCATCAGAATCTTGGGCAAGGTGTCCTTTGTCCAGAACAATCGTCTTTTGGTTGAAAGATGTCCTCTTCAACCGTGTAATTAGCAGCTAACGTTAGCCATATGCCGGAGAGGTGTCCAACTCGCGACGACGCATGACAAAGAAATTCCAGAAAATCGCAATAAACTGCTATAAACTGCTATAAGTCGGTTTAAATTAACTACCTTATGAAGTTTTTAAGACAAAAAACAAATTAAATCAGAGCCGGAGATATAGAACTGCTAAACCGAAAGCTTTTCAGGACGCCATGCTTGGTGTCCCTCCTGCGTCAGGCCCCGCGTCGAAAAGGTCGGTCCTTCCGTTCCAAGAGGATTTATACTCCCCCAGATGGTGCTATCCACTCCATTCAAAGTCTCACCGCTTACTGACATCTAGGGGAAGGCGTATGCAGTGCATGAGGCCCATGGCTTACAAGGGAATTTATAAACCGACCCTGGAACAGAGACCTCGATTTCAGAAATCTCACTTCTTGACAGGAAGTGAGCTGCAGAATGAGTTCTGTTTCACTCAGAGAAATAATTCAAACGGTTTTAGAAACTAGAGAGTGTTTTCTATCCAATAGTAATAATAATATGCATATTGTACGAGCAAGAATTGAGTACGAGGCAGTTTAATTTGGGAACGAATTTTTTTCAAAGTGTAAACAGCACCCCCTATTGAGAAAAGGTTTTAAACTGACGAATGTTGATGTTTACATTTTTTTTTAATAACATTTAGGGGGTTAATACCCACCACAGCACTCTACCCTGTCCTAAACCACAGCCCTCTCTCTACCCTGTCCTAAACTACAGCCCTCTCTCTACCCTGTCCTAAACCACAGCCCTCTCTCTACCCTGTCCTAAACTACAACCCTCTCTCTACCCTGTCCTAAACCACAGTCCTCTACCCTGTCCTAAACTACAGCCCTCCACGCTGTCCTAAACCACAGTCCTCCCATACAAGCTCTTCCGGCGCCGAAAAGAGATGGCTGCCTCGCTTCGTGTTCCTTGGAAAATATGCAGTATTTTGTTTTTTTACGTGTTATTTCTTACATCGGTACCCCGGGTAATCTTAGGTTTCATTACATACAGTCGGGAGGAACTACTGAATATACGATTAACGTCAACTCATCATCGTTCCTACCAGGAATATGACTTTCCCGAAACGGATCCAGTGTTTTGCCTTCCACACAATACAATGGATCTGATCCCAGCCGGCGACCCTGTGCGACGCCGAAAAAGGGGAAAACGTGGCGGTCTCGTGGTCAGGCTTCGGAGACGGGCACATCGCGCTCCACTCCCTAGCATACTACTCGCCAATGTCCAGTCTCTTGACAATAAGGTTGATGAAATCCGAGCACGGGTAGCATTCCAGAGAGACATCAGGGATTGCAACGTGCTCTGCTTCACGGAAACATGGCTAACTCAAGGGACGCTAACGGAGTCGGTGCAGCCAGCTGGTTTCTTCATGCATCGCGCCGACAGAAACAAACATCTTTCCGGTAAGAAGAGGGGCGGGGGGGTATGCCTTATGATTAACGAGAAGTGGTGTGATCATCATAACAACACACAAGAACTCAAGTCGTTCTGTTCACCTGATCTAGAACTCCTCACAATCAAATGTCGACCGCATTATCTACCAAGGGAATTCTCGTCAATCATAATCACAGCCGTATACATTCCCCCCCAAGCAGACACATCGATGGCCCTGAACGAACTTTATCTGACTCTTTGTAAACTGGAAACCACACACCCTGAGGCTGCATTCATCGTAGCTGGGGATTTTAACAAGGCTAATCTAAAAACAAAACTCCCTAAATTCTATCAGCATATCGATTGTGCTACCAGGGCTGGAAAAACACTAGACCATTGTTATACTAATTTCCGCGACGCTTATAAGGCCCTCCCCCGCCCCCCTTTCGGAAAAGCTGACCACGACTCCATTTTGTTGATTCCAGCCTACAAACAAAAACTCAAACAACAAGCTCCCGCGCTCAGGTCTGTTCAACGCTGGTCCGACCAATCTGAATCCACGCTTCAAGACTGCTTCGATCACGCAGATTGGAATATGTTCCGCATCGCGTCCAACAACAATATTGACGAATATGCTGATTCGGTGAGCGAGTTCATTAGGAAGTGCATTGACGATGTCGTACCCACAACAACGATAAAAACATTCCCAAACCAGAAACCGTGGATTGACGGCAGCATTCGCGTGAAACTGAAAGCGCGAACCACTGCTTTTAACCAGGGCAAGGTGACCGGAAGCATGACCGAATACAAACAGTGTAGCTATTCTCTCCGCAAGGCAATCAAACAGGCCAAGTCTCAGTACAGAGACAAAATCGAGTCGAAATTCAACAGCTCAGACACAAGAGGTATGTGGCAGGGTCTACAGTCAATCACGGATTACAAAAAGAAAACCAGCCCCGTCGAGGACCAGGATGTCTTGCTCCCAGACAGGCTAAACAACTTTTTTGCCCGCTTTGAGGACAATACAGTGCCACTGACACGGCCCCCTACCAAAACCTGCGGGCTCTCCTTCACTGCAGCCGAGGTGAGTAAAACATTTAAACGTGTTAACCCTCGCAAGGCTGCAGGCCCAGACGGCATTCCCAGCCGCGTCCTCAGAGCATGCGCAGACCAGCTGGCTGGTGTGTTTACGGACATATTCAATCAATCCTTATCCCAGTCTGCTGTTCCCACATGCTTCAAGAGGGCCACCATTGTTCCTGTTCCCAAGAAAGCTAAGGTAACTGAGCTAAACGACTACCGCCCCGTAGCACTCACTTCCGTCATCATGAAGTGCTTTGAGAGACTAGTCAAGGACCATATCACCTCCACCCTACCGGACACCCTAGACCCACTCCAATTTGCTTACCGACCCAATAGGTCCACAGACGACGCAATCGCAACCACACTGCACACTGCCCTAACCCATCTGGACAAGAGGAATACCCATGTGAGAATGCTGTTCATCGATTACAGCTCAGCATTTAACACCATAGTACCCTCCAAACTCGTCATCAAGCTCGAGACCCTGGGTCTCGACCCCGCCCTGTGCAACTGGGTCCTGGACTTCCTGACGGGCCGCCCCCAGGTGGTGAGGGTAGGTAACAACATCTCCACCCCGCTGATCCTCAACACTGGGGCCCCACAAGGGTGCGTTCTGAGCCCTCTCCTGTACTCCCTGTTCACCCACGACTGCGTGGCCATGCACGCCTCCAACTCAATCATCAAGTTTGCGGACGACACTACAGTGGTAGGCTTGATCACCAACAACGACGAGACGGCCTACAGGGAGGAGGTGAGGGCCCTCGGAGTGTGGTGTCAGGAAAATAACCTCATACTCAACGTCAACAAAACAAAGGAGATGATTGTGGACTTCAGGAAACAGCAGAGGGAGCACCCCCCTATCCACATCGACGGGTCAGTAGTGGAGAAGGTGGAAAGTTTTAAGTTCCTCGGTGTACACATCACGGACAAACTGAACTGGTCCACCCACACAGAAAGCGTTGTGAAGAAGGCGCAGCAGCGCCTCTTCAACCTCAGGAGGCTGAAGAAATTCGGCTTGTCACCAAAAGCACTCACAAACTTCTACAGATGCACAATCGAGAGCATCCTGTCGGGCTGTATCACCGCCTGGTACGGCAACTGCTCCGCCCACAACCGTAAGGCTCTCCAGAGGGTAGTGAGGTCTGCAGAACGCATCACCAGGGGCAAACTACCTGCCCTCCAGGACACCTACACCACCCGATGTCACAGGAAGGCCATAAAGATCATCAAGGACAACAACCACCCAAGCCACTGCCTGTTCACCCCGCTATCATCCAGAAGGCGAGGTCAGTACAGGTGCATCAAAGCAGGGACCGAGAGACTGAAAAACAGCTTCTATCTCAAGGCCATCAGACTGTTAAACAGCCACCACTAACATTTAGCGGCCGCTGCCAACATACTGACTCAACTCCAGCCACTTTAAAAATGGGAATTGATGGAAATTATGTAAAAATGTACCACTAGCCACTTTAAGCAATGCCACTTAATACAATGTTTACATACCCTACATTGCCCATCTCATATGTATATATACTGTACTCTATATCATCTACTGCATCTTGCCATCTTTATGCAATACATGTACCACTAGCCACTTTAAACTATGCCACTTTATGTTTACATACCCTACAGTACTCATCTCATATGTATATACCGTACTCTATACCATCTACTGCATCTGCCATGCCGTTCTGTACCACCACTCATCCATATATCTTTATGTACATATTCTTTATCCCTTTACACTTGTGTGTGTGTGTAAGGTAGTAGTGTGGAATTGTTAGGTTAGATTACTGTTGGTTATTACTGCATTGTCGGAACTAGAAGCACAAGCATTTCGCTACACTCGCATTAACATCTGCTAACCATGTGTATGTGACTAATAAAATTTGATTTGATTTGATTTGATTTACCCTGTCTTAAACCACAGTCCTCTACCCTGTCTTAAACCACAGCACTCTACCCTGTCCTAAACCACAGCCCTCTCTCTACCCTGTCCTAAACCACAGCCCTCTCTCTACCCTGTCCTAAACCAGAGCCCTCTCTCTACCCTGTCCTAAACTACAGTCCTCTACCCTGTCCTAAACTACAGCCCTCTACCCTGTCCTAAACCACAGTCCTCTACCCTGTCCTAAACCACAGTCCTCTACACTGTCTTAAACCACAGTCCTCTACCCTGTCCTAAACTACAGCCCTCTACACTGTCCTAAACTACAGTCCTCTACCCTGTCCTAAACTACAGCCCTCTACCCTGTCTTAAACCACAGTCCTCTACCCTGTCCTAAACCACAGTCCTCTACCCTGTCCTAAACCACAGTCCTCTACCCTGTCCTAAACCACAGCCCCCTACCCTGTCCTAAACTACAGTCCTCTACCCTGTCCTAAACCACAGCCCTTCACCATGTCCTAAACTACAGCCCTCTACCCTGTCCTAAACTACATCCCTCTACCCTGTCCTAAACCACAGTCCTCTACCCTGTCCTAAACCACAGCCCTTCACCTTGTCCTAAACCGCAGCCATTAAATACTGTTATGACTAAATACATTAGGCTAAATTATATCTGACATGCTCAAAATAGAATATTTATTATTTAATATTTATTTCCTCTTCTTAGTAAACAGATGAACACGTCTCACCTGCTCTCCAGATAGAACCTATTTAAAATACAGTCAAATCAACCTGGTTTCGTCACATGTAGACTAACAGTGAAATGCTTATTAATGACGGGCTATTCCCAACAAATCAGAGACAAAAAAATAATAGAAAAATAATAACATGTCAATTATTATTTTATATTTATTTATTTTAATAATAAAATTAATAACAATGAAAGTAATAATAAATACACAATGAGTAACAATAACCTGGCTATATACACGGGGTACCAGTACTGAGTTGATGTGCAGGGGTACGAGGTAATAACATGGCTATATACACGGGGTACCAGTACTGAGTCAATGTGGAGGGGTACGAGGTAATTGAAGTAGATATGTACATATAACTTGGGAAAAAAGTGACAGATAATAAACAGTAGCAGCAGCGTTCAATGCAGATAGTCCGGGTTGCTATTTGGTTATGTCACTAACTCTTCAGCAGTCTTATGGGATAGAAGTTGTTAAGGGTTCTGTTGGTTCCAGACTTGGAGAATCGGTACCGTCCTTCAGCACAACATAGGTGATTATGTCACACAGTTATGCCACATTTAGGAACCCTTTATAAAGCATGACGTACGGTTATAGATGCTTTGTAACACATTTATGTAGTGTGTATGAAAGCATTATGAAGGCTTTAGGAAACCTTTTATAAGCTGGAGGTCATTTATAGCGTGACCCTGAAGGTCAATCAAAACCAATCCTTACATTCAGTTTGGATCAAAGACGAGATAAATACCGTGGTTTTTCCATTTTGAAAATACAATCCTGTAAAATAGTTCTCCTATCAATACACTCTAACTTAAATCTATGTTTACATGGTCCAAAGAGTCCAAGCTATACCGTCAAAGTAACCTGATGGAGCCAAAAGTTGATGAGGATTAAATAAAATAAAATAAAATGTGGTATAATGTCAGCATGCCAGGGTTACTCACAGCGACGTTGTAACCTTGGAGTCCTTGAAGAGCTGGTTGTTGATGTAAAGCTGATCCACTACTAAGCCACGTTCTGGTTCTCTGCTCTCTGCTTTTTGGATATGGTATAAAAGATGAGTTGTCGCTCCATTATTTCCTGGTGGAATGGACCGAGAGCATTTTAAATGGCTAAAGTGACTTTCTTCTGAAACCAAGTTTATTTATTTTTATTTTTTTTATTTATTTTTTTTATCCCATTTTCTCCCCAATTTTCGTGGTATCCAATCGCTAGTAATTACTATCTTGTCTCATCGCTACAACTCCCGTACGGGCTCGGGAGAGACGAAGGTCGAAAGCCATGCGTCCTCCGAAGCACAACCCAACCAAGCCGCACTGCTTCTTAACACAGCGCGCCTCCAACCCGGAAGCCAGCCGCACCAATGTGTCGGAGGAAACACCGTGTACCTGGCCCCCTTGGTTAGCGCGCACTGCGCCCGGCCCGCCACAGGAGTCGCTGGAGCGCGATGAGACAAGGATATCCCTACCGGCCAAACCCTCCCTAACCCGGACGACGCTATGCCAATTGTGCGTCGCCCCACGGACCTCCCGGTCGCGGCCGGCTGCGACAGAGCCTGGGCGCGAACCCAGAGACTCTGGTGGCGCAGTTAGCACTGCGATGCAGTGCCCTAGACCACTGCGCCACCCGGGAGGCTCTGAAACCAAGTTACATGTTCCTCAGTACACAAACATGCACACAACAAAAATTAGCCATACAGCACGGTGCTGGACCCAGTCAGGTCTTTCAAACATTCACCCACTCCCTGGCAAGTGTCTTCACTGACATTTTCAACCTCTCCCTGTCTGAGTCTGTAATACCTACATGTTTTAAGCAGACCACCATAGTCCCTGTGCACAAGAACACTAAGGTAACCTGCCTAAATGACTACCGACCCGTAGAACTCACGTCTGTAGCCATGAAGTGCTTTGAAAGGCTGGTCATGGCTCACCTCAACACCATTATACCAGAAACCCTAGACCCACTTCAATTTGCATACCGCCCCAACAGATCCACAAATGATGCAAACTCTATTGCACTCCACACTGCCCTTTCTCACCTGGACAAAAGGAACACCTATGTGAGAATGCTATTCATTGACTACAGCTCAGCGTTCAACACCATAGTGCCCTCAAAGCTCATCACTAAGCTAAGAACCCTGGGACTAAACACCTCCCTCTGCAACTGGATCCTGGACTTCCTGACGGGCCTCCACCAGGTGGTGAGGGTAGGTAACAACACATCTTCCACCCTGATCCTCAACACGGGGGCCCCTCAGGGGTGTGTGCTCAGTCTCCTCCTGTACTCCCTGTTCACCCATGACTGCATGGCCAAGCAAGACTCCAAGACCATCATTAAGTTTGCCGATGACAGAACAGTGGAATGCCTGATCACCGACAATGACGAGACATCCTATAGGGAGGAGGCCTGACCGTGTGGTGCCAGGACAACAACCTCTCCCTCAACGTGATCAAGACAAAGGAGATGATTGTGGACTACAGGAAAAGGAGGACCGAGCACACCCCCATTCTCAGCGACGGGGTTGTGGTGGAGCAGGTTGAGAGCTTCAAGTTCCTTGGTGTCTGTTACGTTCCCCAGTTTCTGTGTTGTAGCTTTTGTATTTGAGTGTGTGTTTCAGGACATTGCTTCCTGAGTTCTCCCCAACCAGCTGATTGGTCGACCCCAGGCTAATTGATGATTGGAGCTGACCCCGCCCCCTCGTCAAGAAGCAGCTGACTCTAATCACCATTGCCACCTGAAGCTATAAAAGCCAGTGTTCGGTGGTAGAGAGGGAGAGAGATCATTGTAGGCTGAGGAATGCAGAGAGTTTGATTGTGAGAGAGATATTTGCTAAGAGAGGAGGCTGATGGCTTTGGGGTAATTTACTATGTTAGTTGTTGTTGGTAGCAGCTTTGCTATGTTCTGTGTTTGTTGTTCTTTAGTGGCCTGAGTTAGTTTACTCAGTTTTGTTGTAAAGTGTTTGTGAAATTGTTAATAATTATTCAGTTTCATTTGTTCCCAGGGGGGAAGGGGAAGGCACTTAGGGAGTGCTTAGGCAAGAGGCCCGCGGGCATACATATACCCGTAGTATATTCATTGTCTAGGCACACTAGGTAAGACCTGGGCGGACCACCCCCTGTATTTTGGTTTAGGGCACCAGGTGGTGTTAAGTTAGGTAAGTTAAGTGAGTAGGCAGGTTAGATAGGAGAGGGGGAGCTTTGATATTTACTTTCTTTGCTTTGGTTCCGTCCAGCCCCTTTTCCCCATATTACCGTGGAGGAAATAAATCCCAGTAACGGTAAATTCTGCCTTTGTCGTCCTTTCTCCCACCTACAGTTCATACCTCTTGCACTTCACAGAGAGTTGGGTTGTAGCAGGGAGTTGCGTTCCCTCTTCTCAGAGGCGTGCGTAACAATGTCCACATCACCAACAAACTATCATGGTCCAAACACACCAAGACAGTTGTGAAGAGGGCACAACAAAGACTATTCCCACTCAGGAGACTGAAAAGATTTGACATGGGTCCCCAGGTCCTCAAAAGGTTTTCCAGCTGCACCATGGGGATGAATATGGGGATGAACATGGGGATGGATGAACATGGGGATGAACATGGGGATGGATGAACATGGGGATGGATGAACATGGAGATGAACATGGGGATGGATGAACATGGGGATGGATGAACATGGAGATGAACATGGGGATGGATGAACATGGAGATGAACATGGGGATGGATGAACATGGGGATGAACATGAACATGGATGGATGGATGAACATGGGGATGGATGAACATGGAGATGAACATGAGGATGGATGTACATGGGGATGGATGAACATGGAGATGAACATGGGGATGGATGAACATGGGGATGAACATGGGGATGGATGAACATGGAGATGAACATGGGGATGGATGAACATGGGGATGGATGAACATGGGGATGGATGAACATGGAGATGAACATGGGGATGAACATGGGGATGAACATGGGGATGGATGAACATGGGGATGGATGAACATGGAGATGAACATGGGGATGAACATGGGGATGAATATGGGGATGGATGAACATGGAGATGGATGAACATGGAGATGAACATGGGGATGGATGAACATGGGGATGAACATGGGGATGGATGAACATGGAGATGAACATGGGGATGGATGAACATGGAGATGAACATGGGGATGGATGAACATGGAGATGAACATGGGGATGGATGAACATGGGGGATGGATGAACATGGAGATGAACATGGGGATGGATGAACATGGGGATGAACATGGGGATGGATGAACATGGGGATGAACATGGGGATGGATGAACATGGAGATGAACATGGGGATGGATGAACATGGGGATGAACATGGGGATGGATGAACATGGGGATGAACATGGGGATGGATGAACATGGAGATGAACATGGGGATGGATGAACATGGGGATGAACATGGGGATGGATGAACATGGAGATGAACATGGGGATGGATGAACATGGGGATGTACATGGGGATGGATGAACATGGGGATGAACATGGGGATGAACATGGGGATGGATGAACATGGAGATGAACATGGGGATGGATATGGGGATGGATGAACATGGTGGATGAACATGGGGATGGATGAACATGGGGATGAAGATGGGGATGGATGAACATGGGGATGGATATGGGGATGAACATGGGGATGGATGAACATGGGGATGAACATGGGGATGAACATGGGGATGAATATGGGGATGGATGAACATGGGGATGAACATGGGGATGGATATGGGGATGGATGAACATGGGGATGGATATGGGGATGAACATGGGGATGGATGAACATGGGGATGAACATGGGGATGGATATGGGGATGAACATGGGGATGGATATGGGGATGAACATGGGGATGGATGAACATGGGGATGGATGAACATGGGGATGAACATGGGGATGGATGAACATGGGGATGATATGGGGATGGATGAACATGGGGATGAACATGGGGATGGATGAACATGGGGATGAACATGGGGATGAACATGGGGATGGATGAACATGGGGATGGATGAACATGGGGATGAACATGGGGATGGATGAACATGGGGATGAACATGGGGATGGATGAACATGGGGATGAACATGGGGATGGATGAACATGGAGATGAACATGGGGATGAACATGGGGATGAACATGGGGATGGATGAACATGGAGATGGATGAACATGGGGATGGATGAACATGGGGATGGATGAACATGGGGATGAACATGGGGATGAACATGGGGATGAACATGGGGATGGATGAACATGGGGATGGATGAACATGGGGATGGATGAACATGGGGATGGATGAACATGGGGATGGATGGACATGGAGATGAACATGGGGATGGATGAACATGGGGATGAACATGGGGATGGATGAACATGGGGATGAACATGGGGATGGATGAACATGGAGATGAACATGGGGATGAACATGGGGATGAACATGGGGATGGATGAACATGGGGATGGATGAACATGGGGATGGATGAACATGGGGATGGATGAACATGGGGATGGATGGACATGGAGATGAACATGGGGATGGATGAACATGGGGATGAATATGGGGATGGATGAACATGGAGATGAACATGGGGATGATATGGGGATGGATGAACATGGGGATGAACATGGGGATGAACATGGGGATGGATGAACATGGGGATGAACATGGGGATGAACATGGGGATGAACATGGGGATGGATGAACATGGGGATGAACATGGGGATGGATGAACATGGAGATGAACATGGGGATGGATGAACATGGGGATGAATGAACATGGGGATGAACATGGGGATGGATGAACATGGGGATGATATGGGGATGGATGAACATGGGGATGAACATGGGGATGGATGAACATGGGGATGAACATGGGGATGAACATGGGGATGGATGAACATGGGGATGAATATGGGGATGGATGAACATGGAGATGAACATGGGGATGATATGGGGATGAACATTCATCCATCCCCTGGATGAACCTGTATATTCTACCTGCGCATATTAAAATCCAGCCACACACAACAACACTGTACAACTACAGTAACTACTAACTATGAAGAACAATATACAAATGGCACACAACTTACTGTTTGCACACACACCATCCCACAGGTCCAGAGAACATGTTAGTGAGTCCAGTTGTTGATGGACAGAGATGTTGCTCTCTGTATCTGCTTGAGGGAGACTGACAGTATTGTGTGACCAACAGAGTCAAGAGGATGGGCAGATGTACGGCCCCTTAGTAACCTCCCTAGCAACCTATCAGGGCACAGGTCCCACAGGTCAGGGAGCGTTTGAGAGGCAGGTTTATGGTTCCCCCTAGACTCTCAGGCTCCGGTGGTGAGTGAAGTGTGCAGCTCGGAGTTGTGAGGTGAATCCCGGAACATAAGAAGAATGCCCCTCTCCCCACAGGTGTGATTACTACCTCTGAGGGTTTAGAGCTTGAGGTAGTCACCTCATACAAGTACTTAGGATTATGTTTGGAAGGTACACTGTCCTTCTCTCAGCACATATCAAAGCTGCAGGCTAAAGTTAAATCTAGACTTGGTTTCCTCTATCGTAATTGCTTCTCTTTCACCCCAGCTGCCAAACTAACCCTGATTCAGATGACCATCCTACCCATGGTAGATTACATGGAGACGTAATTTATAGATCTGCAGGTGAAGGGTGCTCTCGAGTGGCTCGATGTTCTTTACCATTCGGCCATCAGATCTACCACCAATGCTCCTTACAGGACACATCACTGAACTCAATACTCTTCTGTAAACTGGTCATCTCTGTATACCCGTCGCAAGACCCACTGGTTGATGCTTATTTATAAAACCCTCTTAGGCCTCACTCCCCACTATCTGAGATATCTACTGCAGCCCTCATCCTCCACATACAACACCCGTTCTGCCAGTCACATTCTGTTAAAGGTGCCCAAAGCACACACATCCCTGGGTCGCTCCTCTTTTCAGTTCGCTGCAGCTAGCGACTGGAACGAGCTGCAACAAACACTCAAACTGGACAGATTTATCTCAATCTCTTCATTCAAAGACTCAATCATGGACACTCTTACTGACATTTGTGGCTGCTTTGCGTGATGTATTGTGATCTCTACCTTCTTGCCCTTTGTGCTGTTGTCTCTGCCCAATAATGTTTGTCCCATGTTGTTGTTATGTTGTGTTGCTGCCATGCTATGTTGATGTCTTAGGTCTCTCTTTATGTAGTGTTGTGTTGTCTCTCTTGTTGTGATGTGTGTTTTGTCCTATATTCATATTTTATTTTAATTTTATTTTTAATCCCAGTCCCCCGTCCCCGCAGGAGGCCTTTTGCCTTTTGGTAGGCTGTCATTGTAAATACGAATTTGTCCTTAACTGACTTGCCGAGATAAATAAAATAAACATGCCAGTCTGCGCTAGCGAATCAGTCCTGTAGCTTAGCATCTGCTTTATAGGATTAAAGTCACCAGCCACTAGGAGTGCTGCTTCTGGGTGAGCATTTTCTTGTTTACTTATGACCTTTTACAGCTCGTTGACTGAGGCCCTATTGACAGCATCGGTTTGTGATGATCAATAGACAGCTATAAAAATATAGATGAAAACTCTCTTGGTAAATCGTGTGTCTACAGCTTATCATGAGGTATTCTAAATCTTATCGTGAGGTATTCTAACTCTTATCGTGAGGTATTCTAACTCTTATCGTGAGGTATTCTAACTCTTATCGTGAGGTATTCTAACTCTTATCGTGAGGTATTCTAACTCTTATCGTGAGGTATTCTAACTCTTATCGTGAGGTATTCTAACTCTTATCGTGAGCTATTCTAACTCTTATCGTGAGGTATTCTAACTCTTATCGTGAGGTATTCTACCTCTTATCGTGAGGTATTCTAACTCTTATTGTGAGGTATTCTAACTCTTATCGTGAGGTATTCTAACTCTTATCGTGAGGTATTTTAACTCTTATCGTGAGGTATTCTAACTCTTATCGTGAGGTATTCTAACTCTTATCGTGAGGTATTCTAACTCTTATCGTGAGGTATTCTAACTCTTATCGTGAGGTATTCTACCTCTTATCGTGAGGTATTCTCCCTCTTATCTTGAGGTATTCTACCTCTTATCGTGAGGTATTCTAACTCTTATCGTGAGGTATTCTAACTCTTATCGTGAGGTATTCTAACTCTTATCGTGAGGTATTCTAACTCTTATCGTGAGGTATTCTAACTCTTATCGTGAGGTATTCTAACTCTTATCGTGAGGTATTCTAACTCTTATCGTGAGGTATTCTAACTCTTATCGTGAGGTATTCTAACTCTTATCGTGAGCTATTCTAACTCTTATCGTGAGGTATTCTAACTCTTATCGTGAGATATTCTAACTCTTATCGTGAGGTATTCTAACTCTTATCATGAGGTATTCTAACTCTTATCGTGAGGTATTCTAACTCTTATCATGAGGTATTCTAACTCTTATCGTGAGATATTTCAGTTGAAAGGTTCTTTAGGGTAACAATAATTATCAACACTATGAAAATGTGAATTTTCTAACTCTAACTCTTAATGTGAATTTTTGTATCTAATGTGAATTTGTCCTCTTCTGACCAACATCGTTTTGTCCTGAGTCAGTTCCTAGCAGACCAGATGGTCTCGGTGAGTGTCGAGTCAAGAATGTGTTTTAAACAATCAACCCAAGATTAAGGACCTTAAAAGCAATCGCAGTGCTTTGTTTTGACAAGTTAAAATATTTCTCAGAAATAATATTTAGTTCAGACAAGCATCTTCTCACTAGAGGCAGGATGGGTTCCGTAAGTGGTACGCATCAATTTAGCTACTAATGTTCCAACTCTGTCCCGCTGTCACAAAACACATACACTGGAGCTTTAGCATGTGTCCCAAATGGCACCCTATTCCCTATGTAGTGCCCTCGTTTTAACCAGAGCCGTATGGACCCTGATCAAAAGTAGTGCACTACTTAGGGAATAAGGTGCTATTTTGGACGCACTTCAGTCTAATGTGTTTTCAGACTGCGTACGTCCTGCTCTGTTATGGCATGAGAGGGAGTGAGGGATAGAGGCATGGAGGAGGGAGCGAGGTAGGGAGAGAGGGAGGGTGAGGGATGGAGAAAGGGAGGGTGAGGGATAGAGGGAGGTAGTGTGAGGGATAGAGAGGTGGAGGGTGAGGGATAGAGGCATGGAGGAGGGAGCGAGATAGGGAGAGAGGGAGGGTGAGGGATGGAGAAAGGGAGGGTGAGGGATAGAGGGAGGGAGGGTGAGGGATAGAGGGAGGGAGGCTGAGGGATAGAGAGAGGGAGGGTGAGCGATAGAGGGAGGGAGGGTGAGGGATAGAGGGAGGGAGGGTGAGGGATGGAGAGGGACGGTGAGGGATAGAGGGAGGGAGGTGAGGGATGGAGGGAGGGACGGTGAGGGATGGAGAGGCAGAGGGTTATTGATGGCACCCTTTCCCTATATAGTGCAGATGTTAATTTGATCACCCACCATCATTTTAAAACATGTAGTGTATTTGAGGTTTAAAAAGGCTTCTGAAGTTTGTAATTTCCACTTTGAAATGTCAGGCCTGATCTTCCCTTACACAACATTTATCAAAACAAACATGTCCAGTAGATAGAATCCACATAATAATTCACATTTCCTGTTGCTGCACAACTATTTTCTGCTGTAGTAAACTGGCTCAAATGATTATAGGGAATAGGGAGGCGTTTGGGACCAGCATAGAGAAGGAAGGAGACCCAGCTGGACCTATTAGGCACGTCTCTACATGTAAACATTCTGACATCATTCTGACAGTGTGCAGGTGTCCTCTTCCGTCTCTCTCTCTCCCTCATTATATATCCCTCCCTCCCTCCTCTCTCCTCTCTCTCTCTCCCTCATTATATATCCCTCCCTCCCTCCTTCTCTCTCCCTCTCCCTCATTATATATCCCTCCCTCCCTCCTTCTCTCCGTCTCTCTCTCTCCCTCATTATATATCCCTGATCTCTGGAGGTTTGAACAGCATCTCCCTCCCTCCCTCCCTCTCTCTCTCTCCCTCATTATATATCCCTGATCTCTGGAGGTTTGAACAGCATCTCCCTCCCTCCCTCCCTCCCTCCCTCCCTCCTCCTCCTCTCTCCTCTCTCCTCCTTCTGCTCTCTTTCTCTCCTCCTCTGCAGCACCTTGGAACACATTAAAGAACAGCACAACTTCCTCCAACACTTTTAAATCCCCAACCCAGAGGATGGTTGTGATGGATGACCTGTGAAATGGCTCAGGCTGCCTGTTTGTATATAACAGCAGTCATTTGTCTTTCCCCCATCTCTCTCTCTCTCTCTCTCTCTCTCTCTCTCTCTCTCTCTCTCTCTCTCTCTCTCTCTCTCTCTCTCTCTCTCTCTCTCTCTCTCTCTCTCTCTCTCTCTCTCTCTCTCTCTCTCTCTCTCTCTCTCTCTCTCTCTCTCTCTCTCTCTCTCTCTCTCTCTCTCTCTCTCTCTCGTCTTCAGCAGTAAGGTAACTAACAGCACCATGTTAAGGAGTGCTGAAAGCACCTAGCGCTGCTCCCCTCTGCTGTCATGCTGGAATTGATAACCGTTAAATTTGTATTTAATGCTCAATGTTCCATTTATACTTACAGGCAGAACTCAGCAGGCAGAACAGAACAGAGCAGTGCAGAACTCATCAGGCAGGCAGAACAGAGCAGGCAGGCAGAACAGAGCAGGAAGGCAGAACAGGCAGGGCAGAACTCATCAGGCAGGCAGAACAGAGCAGTGCAGAACTCAGCAGGCAGGCAGAACAGAGCAGGGCAGAACTCAGCAGGCAGGCAGAACAGAGCAGGAAGGCAGGCAGAACAGAGCAGGCAGCAGAACAGGCAGGGCAGAACTCAGCAGGCAGGCAGAACAGAGCAGGAAGGCAGAACAGAGCAGTGCAGAACTCATCAGGCAGGCAGAACAGAGCAGGAAGGCAGGCACAACAGAGCAGGGCAGAACTCAGCAGGCAGGCAGTGCAGAACTCAGCAGGCAGGCAGAACAGAGCAGGGCAGAACTCAGCAGGCAGGCAGAACAGAGCAGGAAGGCAGGCAGAACATGCAGGGCAGAACTCAGCAGGCAGGCAGAACAGGCAGGGCAGAACTCAGCAGGCAGGCAGAACAGGCAGGGCAGAACTCAGCAGGCAGAACAGAGCAGGCAGGCAGAACAGGCAGGGCAGAACTCAGCAGGCAGGCAGAACAGAGCAGGCAGGCAGAAGAGAGCAGGGCTGGACCTGGGGACTGTGAAGAGACCTCTGGTTGCATACCTTATGTGGTACCGATGGGTGTCCGAACTGTGTGTTCAGTTGTGTGTTCAGGTGTCCGAACAGACAGTTCAGTGTGTTCTGTGTGTTCAGGTGTCCGAACAACTGTGTGTTCAGGTGTCCGAACAGACAGTTCAGTACCAGCATATCAACGTACTACACCGGCTCTGACGCTCGTCGGATGTGGCAGGGGTTGCAAACTATTACAGACTACAATGGGAAGTACAGCCGCGAGGTGCCCAGTGACACGAGCCTACCAGACGAGCTAAATCACTTCTATGCTCGCTTTGTGGCAAGCAACACTGAAGCATGCATGAGAGCATCAGCTGTTCCGGACGACTGTGTGATCACGCTCTCCGTAGCCGACGTGAGTAAGACCTTTAAACAGGTCAACATTCACAAGGCCGCAGGACCAGATGGATTACCAGGATGTGTACTGCGAGCATGCGCTGAACAACTGGCAAGTGTCTTCACTGATGTTTTCAACCTCTCCCTGGCTGAGTCTGTAGTACCAACATGTTTCAAGCAGACCACCATAGTCCCTGTGCCCAAGAACACTAAGGTAACCTGCCTAAATGACTACCGACCCGTAGCACTCACTTCTGTAGCCATGAAGTGCTTTGAAAGGCTGGTCATGGCTCACAGCAACACCATTATCCTAGAAACCCTAGACTCACTTCAATTTGCACACCGCCTCTACAGATCAAAGTAGTAGTCCTGTGGCCATTTGATTAATTGTTCAGCAGTCTTATGGCTTGGGGGCAGAAGCTGTTAACTTCTCTGGGATATGTGGGACGCTAACGTCCCACTTGGCCAAAAGCCAGTAAAAATGCAGAGCGCCAAATTCAACTTTCATGAAATCACACATGAAAGACACCAAATTAAAGCTACACTTGTTGTGAATCCAGCCAACATGTCTGTTTTCAAAAAGGATTTACGGCGAAAGCACACCAAACGATTATGTTAGGTCAGTACATAGCCACAGAAAAACACAGCCATTTTTCCAGCCAAAGAGAGGAGTAACAAAAAGCAGAAACAGAGAAAAAATTAATCACTAACCTTTGATGATCTTCATCAGATGACACTCATAGGACTTCATGTTACACAATACATGTATGTTTTGTTCGGTAAAGTTCATATTTATATCCAAAAACCTGAGTTTAGGCGGGACGCTACTGTCTCACTTGGCCAAAAGCCAGAGAAAATGCAGAGCGCCATATTCAAATAAATATTTGATATAATACAAACTTTCATTAAATCACACATGAAAGATACCAAATTAAAGCTACACTGCTTGTGAATCCAGCCAACATGTCAGAATTCAAATAGGCTTTTCGGCGAAAGCAAACGATGCTATTATCTGAGTTAGCACCATTGTAAACAAAGAGAGATAAGCATATTTCAACCCTGCAGGCACGACACAAAACGCAGAAATAAAAATATAATTCATGCCTTACCTTTGACGAGCTTCTGTTGTTGGCACTCCAATATGTCCCATAAACATCACAAATAGTCCTTTTGTTCGATTAATTCCGTCGATATATATCCAAAATTTGGCGCGTTTGATCCAGAAAAACACCGGTTCCAACTCGTGAAACATGACTACAAAATATCTCAAAAGTTACCTGTAAACTTTGCCAAAACATTTCAAACTACTTTGTAGTACAACTTTAGGTATTTTTTAACGTAAATAATCGATAAAATTGAAGACGGGATGATCTGTGTTCAATACAGGATTAAAACAATCTGTAGCATGCTTTCTGGTCACGCACCTCTATCTAACAGTACACCTCAAGTGACCCTGATTCAAAATGGCCGTACTTCTTCATTACACAAAGGAAAAACCCTCAACTATTTTCTAAAGACTGTTGACATCCAGTGGAAGCGGTAGGAACTGCAAGAAGGTCCCTTAGAAATCTGTATTCCCAATGAAACTCCATTGAAAAGAGAGTGACCTCAAAAAGAAATAATCTGAATGGTTTGTCCTCGGGGTTTCGCCTGCTAAATAAGTTCTGTTATACTCACAGACATGATTCAAACAGTTTTAGAAACTTCAGAGTGTTTTCTATCCAATACTAATAATAACATGCATATATTAGCATCTGGGACTGAGTAGGAGGCAGTTTACTCTGGGCACGCTTTTCATCCAAACGTGAAAATGCTGTCCCCTATCCTAGAGAAGTTAAAGGAAAAAGCTTCTTCCAGTTTGTTGTGAGTAATCTGACGTCCATTATTTATTTTTGGTCTTAAGAGATGGTAGCAGCAACATTATGTACATAATAAGTAAACAAATAAGTTACAAAAAACGCAAAAACATAAACAAAATATCACAATTGGTTATGGGCATGTAAAAGGTCAGCCATTTTCTTCGGCGCCATCTTTTGTACCCTCAGGGGTGCGTGCTCTGACGGGTCGCCCCCAGGTGGTAAGGGAAGGTAACAACACATCTGCCACGCTGATCCTGAACACGGAGGCCCCTCAGGGGTGCGTGCTCAGTCCCCTCCTGTACTCCCTGTTCACTCATGACCGCAAGGCCAGGCACGACTCCAACACCATCATCAACTTTGCCGATGACACAACAGTGGTAGACCTGATCACCAACAACGATGAGACAGCCTATAGAGAGGAGGTCAGAGACCTGATCATGTGGTGTCAGGACAACGGCCTCTCCCTCAACGTGATCAAGACACAGGAAAAGGAGGCACTAGCACGCACCCATTCTCATTGACGGGGCTGCAGTGGAGCAGGTTGAGAGCTTCAAGTTCCTTGCTGTCCACATCACCAACAAACTATCATGGTCCAAACACACCAAGACAGTCGTGAAGAGGACACAACAAAGCCTATTCCCCCTCAGGAGACTTGATTTTCCATGGGTCGGGGGTAGTGAGTACGGCTCAGTACATCACTGGGGCCAAGCTTCCTGCAGTCCAGGACCTCTATACCAGGCAGTGTCAGAGGAAGGCCCTAAAAATTGTCAAAGACTCCAGCCACCCAAGTCATAGACTGTTCTCTCTGCTACTACATGGCAAGTGGTACTGGAGCGCCAAATCAGGGTCCAAAAGGCTTCTTAACAGCTTCTACCTCCAAGCCATAAGACTCCTGAACAGCTAATCAAAGTGATAACCAGACCCGTCTTTTATGCTGCTGCTACTCTCTGTTTATTATCTATGAATAGTCACTTTAACTCCACCTACAGTGGCTTGCAAAAGTATTCACACCCCTTGGTATTTTTCCTATTTTGTTGCCTTACAACCTGGAATTAAAAGGGATTTTGGGGGGTTTGTACCAAAAAATTCATGATGGAGTAGCAGTCAGGTGTCTTTGTCTTCTTCTTGTCGTGTCCCGTGTATATATTTTTATATATTTTTTCTTCGCAATATATTTTAAATATTTTTCATAACCCCAACTTCAACCTAATCTCCTTCAACCCACCTCACCCAATGTGGTATAGATCTGATATGTTCTTTACTTCAGAACCAGAACCCCCAACAGAAGCTAGCCGGCTAACTAGCTACTAGTAGTCAGCTAGCCACTGCTAGCGGTCATCAGCTAAACTTTAGCCCGGACAACTCCTGCCAGTCTGCACAGCACAATTCAAACCAGAGTTTATCGAACTTCTTCTTCTCCATATCTCCGGACTCCTACCTCAAACTCTGAACCTTTTCACCTGGATCATCGCAGCTAGCTAGCGGCTATCCGATTGGCTTCTCCTGGCTAACGTCTCTGTCCCAAAGCAAGCACCAATTAGCCTGGAGCTAGCCTATACTAGGCCCATCTCCCGGCTAGCTGAAGAGGTCCATCAGCCACTTCTTGGGCTACAATACATATTTTGACATTTTGGCCTGGACCACTTTTATTGCCGACATGGAGCCCCGCCGATCCATCACGACTGGACTACCGACATAATCCGCCCGAGGGGGTTTGTCAATAGGCTCCTCCGTCGCAACGTCCCCTGAATGCCCATCTGCTAGCCTGCTATCCCCGGTCTGCTAACTGCTAGCTTGCTTGCCCCAGTCTGCTAACTGCTAGCTTGCTTGCCCCGGTCTGCTAACTGCTTGCTTGCTAACCCGGTCTGCTAACTGCTAGCTTATTAGCCCCGGTCTGCTAACTGCTAGCTTGTTAGCACCAGCCTGCTAACTGTCTAAATCGCCGTGTCCCCAGCCAGCCCAACCACTCACTGGACCCATATGTTCACTTGGACGCATGTCTCTCTCTAATATCAATATGCCTCATCCATTACTGTCCTAGTTAGTGATTACTGTCTTATTTCACTGTAGAGCCTCTAGCCCTGCTCAATATGCCTTAACCAACCATGTTGTTCCACCTCCTACATATGCGTTGACATCACCTGGTTTAAACATCTCTAGAGATTATATCTCTCTCATCATTACTCAATGCCTAGGTTTACCTTCAATGTACTCGCATCCTACCTTACCTTTGTCTGTACAATATGCTTTGAATCTATGCTATCGTTCCCAGAAACCTGCTCCTTTTACTCTCTGTTCCGAACGTGCTAGACGGCCAGTTTGTATAGCCTTTAGCCGTACCCTTATCCTACTCCTCCTCTGTTCCTCTGGTGATGTAGAGGTTAATCCAGGCCCTGTAGCGCCTAGCTCCACTCCTATTCCCCAGGTGCTCTCATTTGTTGACTTCTGTAACCGTAAAAGCCTTGGTTTCATGCATGTTAACATTATAAACCTAATCCCTAAGTTTGTTTTACTCACTGCTTTAGCACACTCTGCCAACCCGGATGTCTTAGCCGTGTCTGAATCCTGGTTTAGGAAAACCACCAAAAACCCTGAAATCTTCCTCCCTAACTATAATATTTTCCGCCAAGATAGAACTGCCAAATGGGGCAGGGTTGCAATCTACTGCAGAGATAGCCTGCAGAGTTCTGTCATGCTATCCAGGTCTGTACCCAAACAATTCGAGCTTCTACTTCTAAAAGTTCACCTTTCCAGAAACAAGTCTCTCACTGTTTCACGCTTGCTATAGACCACCCTCTGCCCCCAGTTGTGCCCTGGACACCATATGTGAATTGATTGCCCCCTATCTATCTTCTGAGCTCATGCTACTAGGTGACCTAAACTGGAACATGCTTAACACTCCGGCCGTCCTACAATCTAAGCTTGGATGCTCTCAATCTCACACAAATTATCAATGAACCTACCAGGTACAACCCCAAAGCCGTAAACATGGGCACCCTCATAGATATCATCCTAACCAACTTGCCCTCCGAATACACCTCTGCTGTTTTCAATCAAGATCTCAGCGATCACTGCCTCATTGTCTTTATCTGTAATGGGTCTGCGGTCAAACGACCACCCCTCATCAATGTCAAACGCTCCCTAAAAAACACTTCTGCTAGCAGGCCTTTCTAATCAACCTGGCCGGGGTATCTTGGAATGACATTGACCTCATCCCGTCAGTAGAGGATGCCTGGTTATTCTTTAAAAGTGCCTTCCTCACCATTTTAAATAAGCATGCCCCATTCAATAAATGTAGAACTAGGAATAGATATAGTCCTTGGTTCACTCCAGACCTGTCTGCCCTTGACCAGCACAAAAACATCCTGTGGCGTTCTGCATTAGCATCGAATAGCCCCCGTGATATGCAACTTTTCACAGTCAGTTAGGAAAGCTAAGGGGAACCTTTACAAACAGAAATTTGCATCCTGCAGCACAAACTCCAAAACGTTCTGGGACACTGTAAAGTCCATGGAGAATAAGAGCACCTCCTCCCAGCTGCCCACTGCACTGAAGCTAGGAAACACTGTCACCACCGATAAATCCACAAAAATTGAGAATTTCAATAAGCATTTTTCTATAGCTGGCCATGTTTTCCACCTGGCTACCCCTACCCTGCACCCCCCACAGCAAGTTGCCCAAGCCTCTCCTTCACCCAAATCCAGATAGCAGATGTTCTGAAAGAGCTGCAAAATCTGGACCGCTACAAATCAGCCGGGCTAGACAATCTGGACCCTCTCTTTCTAAAATTATCAGCCGAAATTGTTGCAACCCCTAAACTTTCTTTCGTATCGTCTGAGATCCCCAAAGATTGGAAAGCTGCCGTGGTCATCCCCCTCTTCAATGGGGAGACACTCTAGACCCAAACTGCTACAGACCTATATCTACCCTACCCTGCCTTTCTAAGGTCTTCGAAAGCCAAGTTAACCAACAGAACACCGACCATTTCAAATCCCACCTTACCTTCTCCGCTATGCAATCTGGTTTCCGAGCTGGGTCATGGGTGCACCTCAGCATTGCTCAAGGTCCTAAACGATATCAATTCTGTCAATCACTACATTCTTATCGGCAGGCTCAACAGCCTTGGTTTCTCAAATGACTGCCTCGCCTGGTTCACCAACTACTTCTCAGACCGAGTTCAGTCTGTTAAATCGGAGGGCCTGTTGTCCGGACCTCTGGCAGTCTCTATGGGGGTGCCACAGGGTTCAATTCTCGGGCCGACTCTTTTCTCTGTATATATCAATGATGTAGCTCTTGCTGCTGGTGATTCTCTAATCCACCTCTACCTCACCTCTACGCAGACACAACTGTTCTTCCGTGGTCTCCAACTGCACTTAAATTCAAGTAAAACTAAATGCATGCTCTTCAACTGATCACTACCAGCACCTGCCCACCCGTCCAGCATCACTACTCTGGACGGTCCTGACTTAGAATATGTGGACAACTACATATACCTAGGTGTCTGGTTAGACTGTAAACTCTCCTTCCAGACTCACATTAAGCATCTCCAATCCAAAATTAAATCTAGAATTGGCTTCCTATTTCGCAACTGTCAGGACCCGGTGCGAGAAACAGTCACTAATAATTGTCAGAACCCAGAAGATGAGGCAGACACAGCAGTACTAGAGATGGTGGTTTAATAAAAATAGATATCTTCCAAAATACAAAGAAAATCCACAAAGTGGTAAAAACAGCAAGGGAAAAAACAAACCTCAAAAGACTAATCCAAAAATACACGAGAACAAAACCAGAGAACCTCTGGAAAATCCAACAAGAGAAAATATAAGATCACAACAAGGCTTGGGCTGGGGCTGGGTGCTAACATACAAACACTGAGCAAGGAACTGAGGAACACACAGGGTTTAAATACTAACAAGGGAATGACTTACAGGTGCAAACAATAATTAGAGCAAGAAAAAACAAAAGGTACAAAAAAGGTGCAAGGGGGACATCTAGTGAACAAAACCTGAACAGTCCTGGCCAAAACCTGACAGCAACAAAGCATCCTTCACTCATTCCCTTGTAAAACGGACTATCCTACCGATCCTTGACTTCGGCGATGTCATTTACAAAATAGCTTCCAACACTCTACTCAGCAAATTGGATGCAGTCTATCACAGTGCCATCCGTTTTGTCACCAAAGCCCCATATACCACCCACCACTGCGACCTGTATGCTCTCGTTGGCTGGCCCTCGCTTCATATTCGTCGCCAAACCCACTGGCTCCAGGTCATCGATAAGTCTCTGCTAGGTAAAGCCCCGCCTTAGCTCACTGGTCACCATAGCAGCACCCACCCGTAGCATGCGCTCCAGCAGGTATTGGCTTTCCAGTTCTCTGCCGCCAATGACTGGAACGAACTGCAAAAATCACTGAAGCTGGAGGGTCATATCTCCCTCACTAACTTTAAGCACCAGCGGTCAGAGCAGCTCACAGATCACTGCACCTGTACATAGCCCATCTGTAAACAGCCCATCCAACTCCCTCATCCCCATACTGTATTTATTTATTTATCTTGCTCCTTTGCACCCCAGTATCTCTACTTGCACACTCACCTTCTGCACATCTATCACTCCAGTGTTTAATTGCTATATTGTAATTATTTCGCCACTATGAGCTATTTATTGCCTTACCTCCCTTATCTTACCTCATTTGCACACACTGTACATATACTTTTTTCTATTGTGTTATTGACTGTACGTTTGTTTATTCCATGTGTAACTCTGTGTTGTTGTTTTTGCTTTGCTTTATCTTGGCCAGGTCGCAGTTGTAAATGAGAACTTGTTCTCAACTGGTCTACCTGGTTAAATAAAGGTGAAATATATATATATTTTTTTTTAAATAGCTCCTACTGCATCATACCACGTATAGCTCCTACTGCATCATACCACGTATAGCTCCTACTGCATCATACCACGTATAGCTCCTACTGCATCATACCACGTATACCTCCTACTGCATCATACCACGTATAGCTCCTACTGCATCATACCACGTATAGCTCCTACTGCATCATACCACGTATACCTCCTACTGCATCATACCACGTATAGCTCCTACTGCATCATACCACGTATAGCTCCTACTGCATCATACCACGTATACCTCCTACTGCATCATACCACGTATAGCTCCTACTGCATCATACCACGTATAGCTCCTACTGCATCATACCACGTATAGCTCCTACTGCATCATACCACGTATAGCTCCTACTGCATCATACCACGTATAGCTCCTACTGCATCATACCACGTATAGCTCCTACTGCATCATACCACGTATAGCTCCTACTGCATCATACCACGTATAGCTCCTACTGCATCATACCACGTATAGCTCCTACTGCATCATACCACGTATAGCTCCTACTGCATCATACCACGTATAGCTCCTACTGCATCATAGTAGCTCCTACTGCATCTTTCCCCCTTCTGATGACCAGGTGGCGAATCGCATCTCTGCATGTCTGGCAGACATATCAGTGTGGATGACGGATCACCACCTCAAGCTGAACCTCGGCAAGACGGAGCTGCTCTTCCTCCCGGGGAAGGACTGCCCGTTCCATGATCTCGCCATCACGGTTGACAACTCCATTGTGTCCTCCTCCCAGAGCGCTAAGAACCTTGGCGTGATCCTGGACAACACCCTGTCGTTCTCAACTAACATCAAGGCGGTGGCCCGTTCCTGTAGGTTCATGCTCTACAACATCCGCAGAGTACGACCCTGCCTCACACAGGAAGCGGCGCAGGTCCTAATCCAGGCACTTGTCATCTCCCGTCTGGATTACTGCAACTCGCTGTTGGCTGGGCTCCCTGCCTGTGCCATCAAACCCCTACAACTCATCCAGAACGCCGCAGCCCGTCTGGTGTTCAACCTTCCCAAGTTCTCTCACGTCACCCCGCTCCTCCGCTCTCTCCACTGGCTTCCAGTTGAAGCTCGCATCCGCTACAAGACCATGGTGCTTGCCTACGGAGCTGTGAGGGGAACGGCACCTCAGTACCTTCAGGCTCTGATCAGGCCCTACACCCAAACAAGGGCTCTGCGTTCATCCACCTCTGGCCTGCTCGCCTCCCTACCACTGAGGAAGTACAGTTCCCGCTCAGCCCAGTCAAAACTGTTCGCTGCTCTGGCACCCCAATGGTGGAACAAACTCCCTCACAACGCCAGGACAGCGGAGTCAATCACCACCTTCCGGAGACACCTGAAACCCCACCTCTTCAAGGAATACCTAGGATAAAGCAATCCTTCTGCCCCCCCCCCCCCTTAAAAGAGTTAGATGCACTATTGTAAAGTGGCTGTTCCACTGGATGTCATTAGGTGAATGCACCAATTTGTAAGTCGCTCTGGATAAGAGCGTCTGCTAAATGACTTAAATGTAAATGTAAATGTAAATCATACCACGTATAGCTCCTACTGCATCATACCACGTATAGCTCCTACTGCATCATACCACGTATACCTCCTACTGCATCATACCACGTATATCTCCTACTGCATCATACCACGTATAGCTCCTACTGCATCATACCACGTATAGCTCCTACTGCATCATACCACGTATAGCTCCTACTGCATCATACCACGTATACCTCCTACTGCATCATACCACGTATAGCTCCTACTGCATCATACCACGTATAGCTCCTACTGCATCATACCACGTATACCTCCTACTGCATCATACCACGTATAGCTCCTACTGCATCATACCACGTATAGCTCCTACTGCATCATACCACGTATACCTCCTACTGCATCATACCACGTATAGCTCCTACTGCATCATACCACGTATAGCTCCTACTGCATCATACCACGTATAGCTCCTACTGCATCATACCACGTATATCTCCTACTGCATCATACCACGTATAGCTCCTACTGCATCATACCACGTATAGCTCCTACTGCATCATACCACGTATAGCTCCTACTGCATCATACCACGTATAGCTCCTACTGCATCATACCACGTATAGCTCCTACTGCATCATACCACGTATAGCTCCTACTGCATCATACCACGTATAGCTCCTACTGCATCATACCACGTATAGCTCCTACTGCATCATACCACGTATAGCTCCTACTGCATCATACCACGTATAGCTCCTACTGCATCATACCACGTATACCTCCTACTGCATCATACCACGTATATCTCCTACTGCATCATACCACGTATAGCTCCTACTGCATCATACCACGTATAGCTCCTACTGCATCATACCACGTATAGCTCCTACTGCATCATACCACGTATAGCTCCTACTGCATCATACCACGTATAGCTCCTACTGCATCATACCACGTATAGCTCCTACTGCATCATACCACGTATAGCTCCTACTGCATCATACCACGTATAGCTCCTACTGCATCATACCACGTATACCTCCTACTGCATCATACCACGTATAGCTCCTACTGCATCATACCACGTATAGCTCCTACTGCATCATACCACGTATAGCTCCTACGGCATCATACCACGTATAGCTCCTACTGCATCATACCACGTATAGCTCCTACTGCATCATACCACGTATACCTCCTACTGCATCATACCACGTATAGCTCCTACTGCATCATACCACGTATAGCTCCTACTGCATCATACCACGTATAGCTCCTACTGCATCATACCACGTATAGCTCCTACTGCATCATACCACGTATAGCTCCTACTGCATCATACCACGTATAGCTCCTACTGCATCATACCACGTATAGCTCCTACTGCATCATACCACGTATAGCTCCTACTGCATCATACCACGTATAGCTCCTACTGCATCATACCACGTATATCTCCTACTGCATCATACCACGTATAGCTCCTACTGCATCATACCACGTTTAGCTCCTACTGCATCATACCACGTATAGCTCCTACTGCATCATACCACGTATATCTCCTACTGCATCATACCACGTATATCTCCTACTGCATCATACCACGTATAGCTCCTACTGCATCATACCACGTATAGCTCCTACTGCATCATACCACGTATAGCTCCTACTGCATCATACCACGTTTAGCTCCTACTGCATCATACCACGTATAGCTCCTACTGCATCATACCACGTATATCTCCTACTGCATCATACCACGTATAGCTCCTACTGCATCATACCACGTATAGCTCCTACTGCATCATACCACGTATAGCTCCTACTGCATCATACCACGTATAGCTCCTACTGCATCATACCACGTATAGCTCCTACTGCATCATACCACGTTTAGCTCCTACTGCATCATACCACGTATAGCTCCTACTGCATCATACCACGTATATCTCCTACTGCATCATACCACGTATAGCTCCTACTGCATCATACCACGTATAGCTCCTACTGCATCATACCACGTATAGCTCCTACTGCATCATACCACGTATACCTCCTACTGCATCATCAAATGAATTAGATGGCCAGAATATGAATGTTTTTCTGATCTTAAGAAGTTGTATATTTTCACGAACCTTGTTTCACAGGCTACATATGTTAATATGGGCTATTTTTAGTCCTTTTCTGTGTTGCTTGTTTGTTTTTAGTGCTATTCTGAGGCTGATCCGAGGTAGACATGTCAGTGACATCAACGGTACCGAGTGGGCTGCCCACAGTGGGCTTCTTCCTAAGGCAGTCGGTTTCAGTGGAAACAGTTGAAGTAAATTCTATGTGCATATGATTATTGAAGAAAATACCCTCAGAGCTAACAGTTAAAATAACACAGATTAGGTTACTGACATTTACTGCACTTTTACTGCACTGCTCTACTAGTAGAGCCGAACAGAGTAGAGTAGAACAGAGTAGAGTAGAGTAGAGTAGAGCAGAGTAGAGTAGAGCCGAACAGAGTAGAGTAGAGTAGAGCAGAGTAGAGTAGAGCCGAACAGAGTAGAGTAGAGCAGAGCAGAGTAGAGTAGAGTAGAGCAGAACAGAGTAGAGTAGAGCAGAGCAGAGTAGAGTAGAGTAGAGTAGAGCAGAGTAGAGTAGAGCCGAACAGAGTAGAGTAGAGCAGAGCAGAGTAGAGTAGAGTAGAGCAGAGCAGAGTAGAGTAGAGTAGAGTAGAGTAGAGTAGAGTAGAGTAGAGTAGAGTAGAACAGACTAGAGCAGAGCAGAACAGAGAAGAGTAGAGCAGAGTAGAGTAGAGCAGAGTAGAGTAGAACAGAGTAGAGTAGAGTAGAACAGACTAGAGCAGAGCAGAACAGAGAAGAATAGAGCAGAGCAGAACAGAGAAGAGAAGAGTAGAACAGAGTAGAGCAGAGCAGAGTAGAGCAGAGTAGAACAGAGTAGAGCAGAGCAGAGTAGAGCAGAGTAGAACAGAACAGAGTAGAACAGAGTAGAGTAGAGTAGAACAGAGTAGAGTAGAACCGAGTAGAGTAGAGCAGAGCAGAGCAGAACATTAACACCCATAATGTCCATTTAAATAACATCAAATTGATCAGAAATACAGTGTAGACATTGTTAATGTTGTAAATGACTATTGTAGCTGTAAACTGCAGATTTTTTATGGAATATCTACATAGGTGTACAGAGGCCCATTATCAGCAACCATCACTCCTGTGTTCCAATGGCACGTTGTGTTAGCTAATCCAAGTTTATCATTTTAAAAGACTAAAAGACTAGAAAACCCCTTTGCAATGATGTTAGCACAGCTGAAAACTGTTGTTCTGATTAAAGAAGCAATACAACTGGCCTTCTTTAGACTAGTTGAGTATCTGGAGCATCAGCATTTGTGGATTCAATTACATGTTCAAAATGGCCAGAAACAAAGAACTTTCTTCTGAAACTAGCACTGCATATAGCCACCTGTAGCACTGCATGTAGCTACCCATAGCACTGCATATAGCCACCTATAGCACTGCATGTAGCCACCTATAGCACTACATATAGCCACCCATAGCACTACATATAGCCACCTATAGCACTGCATATAGCCACCTATAGCACTGCATATAGCCACCTATAGCACTGCATATAGCCACCCATAGCACTGCATATAGCCACCTATAGCACTGCATGTAGCCACCCATAGCACTACATATAGCCACCCATAGCACTACATATAGCCACCCATAGCACTGCATGTAGCCACCCATAGCACTGCAAGTAGCCACCTATAGCACTGCACGTAGCCACCCATAGCACTGCAAGTAGCCACCTATAGCACTGCAAGTAGCCACCTATAGCACTGCATGTAGCCACCTATAGCACTGCACGTAGCCACCCATAGCACTGCAAGTAGCCACCTATAGCACTGCACGTAGCCACCCATAGCACTGCATGTAGCCACCCATAGCACTGCATGTAGCCACCCATAGCACTGCATGGAGGAATAGTAGGTTTTTACTCCATGAGTTATTCTTTCCGTGGTTACAACAGCAGCTTCTTACTGGTCCTGGCCTGCTCGTTGGCCAACCTCCAGTTAGCAATGTGTTATTTAGACCACACATGCCTCTCTGGTATGTTGACTAAGGAGTAACGGCAGCTCTGTTCATTTAAATTCCATGTGCAACTTTCCTCAACATTTACCTATGGAACATAGTCCTGCAAGGACATGTCTCAGCTCAAGCTCAATACAGCTCACACTTCCACAGTGATCACTAGATCATCGTTATCTACAATCACAGATTTCTCACAGTGCTCACGTATGTCACTCAGAGGAAATGCCCAAAATCAACAGATTTATGAAAACTGTGTAATCACTCTCAAGTATGAAGTAAACAACAACACCCAAAGTAAACCCATAAAACTATTAAAATACATTTTCTAAAGCTTCAACTTCAACATATGGATCATCCAACACTCGGATTCCAGGCAACAGGAACCTATCTTCTCTGAATGGGGAGACGGGAGTTTTAAAAAAATCCCTAATTTCAGTTGGATGTTTCTAGTCATTCAACATCATGTCCTGTTAGTCTAATACATGTGTAGCGTTTGGCTTAATAAGGCTGTCAACATCTAATTCAGACAGCTCAAATGGGATAAAATATAGTCCTAATATCTCTGTGCAATAATATATTGTGGTAGTATGTTATCAATATTCAAAGTAAATCCCGGGTAGTTCCTTTTCATAAACAGCTTACGTTCATACATGCCTGGCAATACACGATTACTCGTTTATTATTAGGTAAAACAATGGTTCTAGGCCAGCGAGGGGAAATACAAAAAGGGCATGGAGACTATTTTGAGGCTGGAAACACGATGTATTCCATTCATAACTGAAAAATAACATTTTATATCCAAATACATTTTCTCGTCTAGAGACGAGATAAACGAGCTAGATTTAGAATGTCGTGTCGTACAACACCTGACTAAAGACAGGCGTTCAGATCAACAACACCAGACGTGCCGTTGAGAACGTTTCCACGGTAACGGTTTCTCTTTACAATTCCGCGATGAAACTTTGAAACAAAGTTACCACTTGTTTTAGAAAGCTAGTTACGACTAACTAGTGAAGCAACATTTTATATTCAACGAAACAAACCAATGTTGCAGTCAGCTAGCGAGATACTAGCTAACGTTAGCTAGCTAGCTAATAAGAACTATGCGTGGCTGGAAAACAATCAAAACAAGTAATCCAAAATATAACACTCGCATACATATTTACAACTAAAGCAATATTTCACGCAAGATATATTATCTAGCTAACCAGCTAGCTATGTCTTACTTTCTTTTTTTTCTCTTTTGTCTTTAGCTATCATAATGCTACCTGTTAGTGTCACGCCCTGATCTGTTTCATCTGTCCTTGTGATTGTCTCCACCTCCTCCAGGTGTGTTTCCTGTCTCTCTGTGCCAGTTCGTCTTGTTTTTTATTTTATGATTTTCTTTTTTTCACCTTTGGGGATGAGGTAGGTAGATTGGGTGGGCTATTTACAGATGGACTATGTACAGCTGCAGTGATCGGTTAGCTGCTCAGAGAGCTGATGTTTAAAGTTGGTGAGGGAAATAAAGTCTCCAACTTCAGCGATTTTTGTAATTCGTTCCAGTCACTGGCAGCAGAGAACTGGAAGGAAAGGCGGCCAAATGGGGTGTTGGCTTTAGGGATGATCAGTGAGATATACCTGCTGGAACGTGTGCTACGGGTGGGTGTTGATATCGTGACCAGTGAACTGAGATAAGGCGGGGCTTTACCTAGCATGGACTTATAGATGACCTGGAGCCAGTGGGTCTGGCGACGAATATGTAGCGAGAGCCAGCCGACTAGAGCATACAGGTCGCAGTGGTGGGTGGTAAAAGGTGATTTGGTAACAAAACGGATGGCACTGTGATAAACTGCATCCAGTTTGCTGAGTAGAGTATTGGAAGCTATTTTGTAGATGACATCGCCGAAGTCGAGGATCGGTAGGATAGTCAGTTTTACGAGGGTAAGTTTTGCGGCGTTGAGTGAAGGATTCTTTGTTGCGAAATAGGAAGCCGATTCTAGATTTGATTTTGGATTGGAGATGTTTAATGTGAGTCTGGAAGGAAAGTTTACAGTCTAGCCAGACACCTAGGTATTTATAGTTGTCCACATATTCTAGGTCGGAACCGTCTAGGGTGGTGATGCTAGTCGGGCAGGCGGGTGCGGGCAGTGAAAGTTTGAAAAGCATGCATTTGGTTTTACTAGCGTTTAAGAGCAGTTGGAGGCCACGGAAGGAGTGTTGTATGGCACTGAAGCTCGTTTGGAGGTTAGTTAGCACAGTTTTCAAAGAAGGGCCAGAAGTATACAGAATGGTGTCGTCTGCGTAGAGGTGGATCAGGGAATCGCCCGCAGCAGAGCGACATCATTGACTTATACAGAGAAAAGAGTCGGCCCGAGAATTGAACCCTGTGGTACCCCCATAGAGACTGCCAGAGGTTCGGACAACATGCCCTCCGATTTGACACACTGAACTCTGTCTGCAAAGTAGTTGGTGAACCAGGCGAGGCAGTCATTAGACAAACCAAGGATATTGAGTATGCCGATAAGAATACGGTGATTGACAGAGTCGAAAGCCTTGGCCAGGTCGATGAATACGGCAGCACAGTACTGTCTTTTATCGATGGCGGTTATGATATCGTTTAGTACCTTGAGCGTGGCTGAGGTGCACCCGTGACCGGCTCGGAAACCGGATTGCACAGCGGAGAAGGTACGGTGGGATTCGAAATGGTCAGTGATCTGTTTATTAACTTGACTTTCCAAGACCTTAGATAGGCAGGGCAGGATGGATATAGGTCTGTAACAGTTTGGGTCTAGGGTGTCACCCCCTTTGAAGAGGGGGATGACCGCGGCAGCTTTCCAATCTTTAGGGATCTCGGACGATACGAAAGAGAGGTTGAACAGGCTGTTAATAGGGATTGCAACAATGGCGGCGGATAGTTTTAGAAAAAGAGGGTCCAGATTGTCTAGCCCGGCTGATTTTTACAGGGTCCAGGTTTTGCAGCTCTTTCAGAACATCTGCTATCTGGATTTGGGTGAAGGAGAAGCTGGGGAGGCTCGGGCGAGTAGTGTGTTGGTCCTCAGTGTGGTGGTCCTCAGTGTGGTGGTCCTCGGTGTGTTGGTCCTCAATGTGTTGGTCCTCAGTGTGGTGGTCCTCAGTGTGTTGGTCCTCAGTGTGGTGGTCCTCGGTGTGTTGGTCCTCAATGTGTTGGTCCTCAGTGTGTTGGATTGTGGTGGTCCTCAGTGTGGTGGTCCTCAGTGTGTTAGTCCTCAGTGTGGTGGTCCTCAGTTTTGTGCCAGTGGCACTGAAACACCACCACCTATAGGCAAACGACTATGTTATGCAAGTTCAAATCTCCAGTAATACGTGGTGGACAGTACAGTTATCTAAATTACTTCAATTACCTCGACGAACCTGTATCCCTGCACATTGACTCGGGACCACCCTCACTTCTCCTTTCCTAACCTGTACCCCTGCACATTGACTCGGTACCACCCTCACTTCTCCTTTCCTAACCTGTACCCCTGCACATTGACTCGGTACCACCCTCACTTCTCCTTTCCTAACCTGTACCCCTGCACATTGACTCGGTACCACCCTCACTTCTCCTTTCCTAACCTGTACCCCTGCACATTGACTCGGTACCACCCTCACTTCTCCTTTCTGTTCTTATAGGAGGCGTACCAAATTGCCACCTACTCCCTACTCCCTACTCCCTATGGGCCCTGATGGAAAGTAGTGCCAAGTAAAAGGAATAGGGTGTCATTTGGAATTTACACACAGCTATAACGTTGAATCAAGATGTTTGACATCTGGCATTACTCTGCATCTCCAACTTCTGCTCAATTCTCTCATTTATCACAACTCGAACCTCTCACTAAAACATTTGTCACCATCTATCAATGTCAAAAATGAAGTCTTTTTCCAAGCTGAGCGGTTCTAATATCCACCATTTTGTCTTTAAGATAACAAACACTGTTCTGCACTGAGGAAGACTGTTGATAGTAAATGTAACATTGGGAAATTAGCCTACATTTTGATCTCTTAAAGTATTTCTGTTTTTCAAACACATTGACACTAAAACACAACAACCTAGAACGTAAACAAGAAACATTAGCAATGATAGAATATGTAATATTCATAGATGTAAAACATATGTTTTAATTTGTAAATTGCTTTAGATTAACAACAAATTAAACCTAAAGATATGCGTGTGTTTTCTCTCATCTTCAAATCAAATCAAATTGTATTGGTCACATGCCTCAAATACAACAGGTGTAAACTTTAACCTGAAATGCTTACTTACGAGACCATTGTCAAAAATGCAGAGATTAAAAGTACAAAAATATTTGGTAAATAAAAAGGACACAATAAAATAGTAACACAATAAAATAACAGTAATGAGGCTATATACAAGGAGTACCAGTACTGAGTCAATGTGAAGGGGTACGAGGTAGTAATGAGGCTATATACAAGGAGTACCAGTACTGAGTCAATGTGCAGGGGTACGAGGTAGTAATGAGGCTATATACAAGGAGTACCAGTACTGAGTCAATGTGCAGGGGTACGAGGTAGTAATGAGACTATATACAAGGAGTACCAGTACTGAGTCAATGTGCAGGGGTACGAGGTAGTAATGAGACTATATACAAGGAGTACCGGTACTAAGTCAATGTGCAGGGGTACGAGGTAGTAATGAGGCTATATACAAGGAGTACCAGTACTGAGTCAATGTGCAGGGGTACGAGGTAGTAATGAGGCTATATACAAGGAGTACCGGTACTAAGTCAATGTGCAGGGGTACGAGGTAGTAATGAGGCTATATACAAGGAGTACCAGTACTGAGTCAATGTGCAGGGGTACGAGGTAGTAATGAGGCTATATACAAGGAGTACCGGTACTGAGTCAATGTGCAGGGGTACGAGGTAGTAATGAGACTATATACAAGGAGTACCGGTACTAAGTCAATGTGCAGGGGTACGAGGTAGTAATGAGACTATATACAAGGAGTACCAGTACTGAGTCAATGTGCAGGGGTACGAGGTAGTAATGAGACTATATACAAGGAGTACCAGTACTGAGTCAATGTGCAGGGGTACGAGGTAGTAATGAGACTATATACAAGGAGTACCGGTACTAAGTCAATGTGCAGGGGTACGAGGTAGTAATGAGGCTATATACAAGGAGTACCAGTACTGAGTCAATGTGCAGGGGTACGAGGTAGTAATGAGACTATATACAAGGAGTACCGGTACTAAGTCAATGTGCAGGGGTACGAGGTAGTAATGAGACTATATACAAGGAGTACCAGTACTGAGTCAATGTGCAGGGGTACGAGGTAGTAATGAGACTATATACAAGGAGTACCGGTACTAAGTCAATGTGCAGGGGTACGAGGTAGTAATGAGACTATATACAAGGAGTACCAGTACTGAGTCAATGTGCAGGGGTACGAGGTAGTAATGAGACTATATACAAGGAGTACCAGTACTGAGTCAATGTGCAGGGGTACGAGGTAGTAATGAGACTATATACAAGGAGTACCGGTACTAAGTCAATGTGCAGGGGTACGAGGTAGTAATGAGGCTATATACAAGGAGTACCAGTACTGAGTCAATGTGCAGGGGTACGAGGTAGTAATGAGGCTATATACAAGGAGTACCGGTACTGAGTCAATGTGCAGGGGTACGAGGTAGTAATGAGACTATATACAAGGAGTACCGGTACTAAGTCAATGTGCAGGGGTACGAGGTAGTAATGAGACTATATACAAGGAGTACCGGTACTGAGTCAATGTGCAGGGGTACGAGGTAGTAATGAGGCTATATACAAGGAGTACCGGTACTGAGTCAATGTGCAGGGGTACGAGGTAGTAATGAGGCTATATACAAGGAGTACCAGTACTGAGTCAATGTGCAGGGGTACGAGGTAGTAATGAGACTATATACAAGGAGTACCGGTACTGAGTCAATGTGCAGGGGTACGAGGTAGTAATGAGGCTATATACAAGGAGTACCAGTACTGAGTCAATGTGCAGGGGTACGAGGTAGTAATGAGGCTATATACAAGGAGTACCAGTACTGAGTCAATGTGCAGGGGTACGAGGTAGTAATGAGGCTATATTCAAGGAGTACCAGTACTGAGTTAATGTGCAGGGGTACGAGGTAGTAATGAGGCTATATACAAGGAGTACCAGTACTGAGTCAATGTGCAGGGGTACGAGGTAGTAATGAGACTATATACAAGGAGTACCGGTACTGAGTCAATGTGCAGGGGTACGAGGTAGTAATGAGACTATATACAAGGAGTACCAGTACTGAGTCAATGTGCAGGGGTACGAGGTAGTAATGAGACTATATACAAGGAGTACCGGTACTGAGTCAATGTGCAGGGGTACGAGGTAGTAATGAGACTATATACAAGGAGTACCAGTACTGAGTCAATGTGCAGGGGTACGAGTTAGTAATGAGACTATATACAAGGAGTACCGGTACTGAGTCAATGTGCAGGGGTACGAGGTAGTAATGAGGCTATATACAAGGAGTACCAGTACTGAATTAATGTGCAGGGGTACGAGGTAGTAATGAGGCTATATACAAGGAGTACCGGTACTGAGTCAATGTGCAGGGGTACGAGGTAGTTGAGGTAAAATGTACAGAGCATTCTGACAGAATTCAGACCCCTTCACTTTTTCCACATTTAACTACGTTACAGCCTTATTGTAAAATTGATGAAATTACTTTTTTATAAAATTTTAGATAATTTAATAATGATGGAGGCCACTGTGTTCTTGGGGACCTTCAATGCTGCAGAAATGTTTTGGTACCCTTCCCCAGATCTGTGCCTCGACAGAATCCATGTCTGGGAGCTCTACGGACAATTCCTTTAACCTCATGGCTTGGTTTTTGCTCTGACATGTACTGTCAACTGTGGGACCTTATATAAACAGGTGTGTGCCTTTTCCAAATAATGTCCAATCAATTTACCACAGGTGGACTCCAATCAAGTTATAGAAACATCTCAAGGATGATCAATGGAAACAGGATGCACCTGAGCTCAATTTCTAGTCTCATAGCAAAGAGTCTGAATACTTATGTAAATAAGGTATTTCTGTTTTTTATTCTTAATACATTTGAAAAAATTTACAAATCTGTTTTCGCTTTGTCATTATGGGGTATCGTGTGTAGATTGATAAGGAAAACATTTAATTTAATACATTTTAGATCAAGGCTGTCTGTCCGTTAACCGGTAATGGTACCTGTGTATTGTGAGGCAGTTACCTTGACTCTGTCTGTCCGTTAACCGGTAATGGTACCTGTGTATTGCGAGGCAGTTACCTTGAGTCTGTCTGTCCGTTAACCGGTAATGGTACCTGTGTATTGCGAGGCAGTTACCTTCGCTACATGTTTTTGTTTCATTAAGGCAATACTGTAATCCATTTGACTGTTTGACCAGCTGGTGGAAACAGAACTATGATAACAGTCTTTAGAGATTGTAGCATGTAGTGTTAGCGTGTCATGTCAGTGAGTCATCTTTAGCGTGTAATTTTAGTGTGTAGTTTTAGCGTGTAGTTTTCTTAGTAACATTCCCCAATGACAGGTTTGAAGTATGGGACGCTGTTCAAAACTCATCATGCCCACTCCTGTTGCACACACACACACACACACACACACACACACACACACACACACACACACACACACACACACACACACACACACACACACACACACACACACACACACACACACACACACACACACACACACACACACACACACACACGCATGCAGACACACATATACAAACTTGTTTTGCTATGACAGTCCGTCCCCTTAACAGCTGCTGGAAGTGTACGGGTCAACTTAGCTAAAGAAGACAAAACACACTAAATGAAGCTGTTGTGCATAGTTTGTTATACCAGGCTGTTGAACCAGGCTGTTGAACCAGGCTGTTGAACCAGGCTGTTGAACCAGGCTGTTGAACAAGGTTGTTGAACCAGGTTGTTGAACCAGGTTGTTGAACCAGGCTGTTGAACCAGGCTGTTGAACCAGGCTGTTGAACCAGGCTGTTGAACCAGGCTGTTGAACCAGGCTGTTGAACCAGGCTGTTGAACAAGGTTGTTGAACCAGGTTGTTGAACCAGGTTGTTGAACCAGGTTGTTGAACCAGGTTGTTGAACCAGGTTGTTATAACAGGCTGTTGAACCAGGTTGTTGAACCAGGTTGTTGAACCAGGCTGTTGAACCAGGCTGTTGAACCAGGTTGTTGAACCAGGCTGTTGAACCAGGCTGTTGAACCAGGCTGTTGAACCAGGCTGTTGAACCAGGCTGTTGAACCAGGTTGTTGAGCCAGGCTGTTGAACCAGGTTGTTGAACCAGGCTGTTGAACCAGGCTGTTGAACCAGGTTGTTGAACCAGGCTGTTGAACCAGGTTGTTGAACCAGGTTTTTGAACAAGGCTGTTGAACCAGGTTGTTGAACCAGGTTGTTGAACCAGGCTGTTGAACCAGGTTGTTATAACAGGCTGTTGAACCAGGTTGTTGAACCAGGCTGTTGAACCAGGCTGTTGAACCAGGCTGTTGAACCAGGCTGTTGAACCAGGCTGTTGAACCAGGCTGTTGAACAAGGTTGTTGAACCAGGTTGTTGAACCAGGTTGTTGAACCAGGTTGTTGAACCAGGTTGTTATAACAGGCTGTTGAACCAGGTTGTTGAACCAGGTTGTTGAACCAGGCTGTTGAACCAGGCTGTTGAACCAGGTTGTTGAACCAGGCTGTTGAACAGGTTGTTGAGGTTGTTGAACCAGGTTGTTGAACCAGGTTGTTGAACCAGGCTGTTGAACCAGGCCAGGCTGTTGAACCAGGTTGTTATAACAGGCTGTTGAACCAGGTTGTTGAACCAGGTTGTTATAACAGGCTGTTGAACCAGGTTGTTGAGCCAGGTTGTTGAGCCAGGCTGTTGAACCAGGTTGTTATAACAGGCTGTTGAACCAGGTTGTTGAGCCAGGTTGTTGAACCAGGCTGTTGAACCAGGTTGTTATAACAGGCTGTTGAACCAGGTTGTTGAACCAGGCTGTTGAACCAGGTTGTTGAGCCAGGTTGTTGAACCAGGTTGTTGAACCAGGCTGTTGAACCAGGCTGTTGAACCAGGCTGTTGAACCAGGCTGTTGAACCAGGCTGTTATAACAGGCTGTTGAACCAGGTTGTCAGAGGTCACCAAGTGCAACATAGCTTCAGCGTGTAAATCAGCTAGAAAGATGTGTCGGCATCGAGTAATTGTCTCTGGCCCCCTCCCAGTTAGGGGGAGTGATGAGCTCTACAGCAGAGTCTCAGCACTCAATCGCTGGTTGAAAACTGTTTTCTGCCCCTCCCAAAAGATAGAATTTGTAGATAATTGGCCCTCTTTCTGGGACTCACCCACAAACAGGACCAAGCCTGACCTGCTGAGGAGTGACGGACTCCATCCTAGCTGGAGGGGTGCTCTCATCTTATCTACCAACATAGATAGGGCTCTAACTCCTCTAGCCCCACAATGAAATAGGGTGCAGGCCAGGCAGCAGGCTGTTAGCCAACCTGCCAGCTTAGTGGAGTCTGCCAATAGCACAGTCAGTGTAGTCAGCTCAGCCATACCCATTGAGACTGTGTCTGTGCCTCGACCTAGGTTGGGCAAAACTAAACATGGCGGTGTTCGCCTTAGCAATCTTATTAGGATAAAGACCTCCTCCATTCCTGCCATTATTGAAAGAGATCGTGATACCTCACATCTCAAAATAGGGTTACTTAATGTTAGATCCCTCACTTCAAAGGCAGTCATAGTCAATGAACTAATCACTGATCATAATCTTGATGTGATTGGCCTGACTGAAACATGGCTTAAGCCTGATGAATTTACTGTGTTAAATGAGGCCTCACCTCCTGGTTACACTAGTGACCATATCCCCCGTGCATCCCGCAAAGGCGGAGGTGTTGCTAACATTTACGATAGCAAATTTCAATTTACAAAAAAAAAAATGGCGTTTTCGTCTTTTGAGCTTCTAGTCATGAAATCTATGCAGCCTACTCAATCACTTTTTATAGCTACTGTTTACAGGCCTCCTGGGCCATATACAGCGTTCCTCTCTGAGTTTCCTGAATTCCTATCAGACCTTGTAGTCATAGCAGATCATATTCTAATTTTTGGTGATTTTAATATTCACATGGAGAAGTCCACAGACCCACTCCAAAAGTCTTTCGGAGCCATCATCGACTCAGTGGGTTTTGTCCAACATGTCTCTGGACCTACTCACTGCCACAGTCATACTCTGGACCTAGTTTTGTCCCATGGAATAAATGTTGTAGATCTTAATGTTTTTCCACATAATCCTGGACTATCGGACCACCATTTTATTACGTTTGCAATCGCAACAAATAATCTGCTCAGACCCCAACCAAGGAGCATCAAAAGTCGTGCTATAAATTCTCAGACAACACAAAAATTCCTTGATGCCCTTCCAGACTCCTTCTGCCTACCCAAGGACGTCAGAGAACAAAAATCAGTTAACCACCTAACTGAGGAACTCAATTTAACCTTGCGCAATACCCTAGATGCAGTTGCACCCCTAAAAACGAAAAACATTTGTCATAAGAAACTAGCTCCCTGGTATACAGAAAATACCCGAGCTTTGAAGCAAGCTTCCAGGAAATTGGAACGGAAATGGCGCCACACCAAACTGGAAGTCTTCCGACTAGCTTGGAAAGACAGTACCGTGCAGTACCGAAGAGCCCTCACTGCTGCTCGATCATCCTACTTTTCCAACTTAATCGAGGAAAATAAGAACAATCCAAAATTTCTTTTTGATACTGTTGCGAAACTAACTAAAAAGCAGCATTCCCCAAGAGAGGATGGCTTTCACTTCAGCAGTAATAAATTCATGAACTTCTTTGAGGAAAAGATCATGACCATTAGAAAGCAAATTACGGACTCCTCTTTGAATCTGCGTATTCCTCCAGGGCTTAGCTGTCCTGGATCTGCACAGCTCTGCGAGGGCCTGGGATCGGGAGAGACACTTAAGTGTTTTAGTACTATATCTCTTGACACAATGATGAAAATAATCATGGCCTCTAAACCTTCAAGCTGCATACTGGATCCTATTCCTACTAAACTGCTGAAGGAGCTGCTTCCTGTGCTTGGCCCTCCTATGTTGAACATAATAAACAGCTCTCTATCCACCGGATGTGTACCAAACTCACTAAAAGTGGCAGTGATAAAGCCTCTCTTGAAAAAGCCAAACCTTGACCCGGAAAATATAAAAAACTATCGGCCTATATCAAATCTTCCATTCCTCTCAAACATTTTAGAAAAAGCTGTTGCGCAGCAACTCACTGCCTTTCTGAAGACAAACAATGTATACGAAAGACTTCAGTCTGGTTTTAGACCCCATCATAGCACTGAGACTGCACTTGTGAAGGTGGTAAATGACCTTTTAATGGCGTCGGACCGAGGCTCTGCATCTGTCCTCGTGCTACTAGACCTTAGTGCTGCCTTTGACACCATCGATCACCACATTCTTTTGGAGAGACTGGAAACCCAAATTGGTCTACACGGACAAGTTCTGGCCTGGTTTAGATCTTACCTGTCGGAAAGATATCAGTTTGTCTCTGTGAATGGTCTGTCCTCTGACAAATCAACTGTACATTTCGGTGTTCCTCAAGGTTCCGTTTTAGGACCACTATTGTTTTCACTATATATTTTACCTCTTGGGGATGTTATTCGAAAACATAATGTTAACTTTCACTGCTATGCGGATGACACACAGCTGTACATTTCAATGAAACATGGTGAAGCCCCAAAATTGCCCTCGCTAGAAGCCTGTGTTTCAGACATAAGGAAGTGAATGGCTGAAAACTTTCTACTTTTAAACTCGGACAAAACAGAGATGCTTGTTCTAGGTCCCAAGAAACAAAGAGATCTTCTGTTAAATCTGACAATTCATCTTGATGGTTGTAAAGTCGTCTCAAATAAAACTGTGAAGGACCTCGGCGTTACTCTTGACCCTGATCTCTCTTTTGACGAACATATCAAGACTGTTTCAAGGACAGCTTTTTTCCATCTACGTAACATTGCAAAAATCAGAAATTTTCTGTCCAAAAATGATGCAGAAAAATTAATCCATGCATTTGTTACTTCTAGGTTAGACTACTGCAATGCTCTACTTTCCGGCTACCCGGATAAAGCACTAAATAAACTTCAGTTAGTGCTAAATACGGCTGCTAGAATCCTGACTAGAACCAAGAAATTTGATCATATTACTCCAGTGCTAGCTTCCCTACACTGGCTTCCTGTTAAGGCAAGGGCTGATTTCAAGGTTTTACTGTTAACCTATAAAGCGTTACATGGGCTTGCTCCTACCTATCTTTCCGAGTTGGTCCTGCCGTACATACCAATACGTACGCTACGGTCACAAGACGCAGGCCTCCTAATTGTCCCTAGAATTTCTAAGCAAACAGCGGGAGGCAGGGCTTTCTCCTATAGATCTCCATTTTTATGGAACAGTCTGCCTACCCATGTGAGAGACGCAGACTCGGTCTCAACCTTTAAGTCTTTACTGAAGACTTATCTCTTCAGTAGGTCATATGATTGAGTGTAGTCTGGCCCAGGAGTGTGAAGGTGAACGGAAAGGCTCTGGAGCAACGAACCACCCTTGCTGTCTCTGCCAGGCCGGTTCCCCTCTCTCCACTGGGATTCTCTGCCTCTAACCCTGTTACAGGGGCTGAGTCACTGGCTTGCTGGTGCTCTTTCATGCCGTCCCTAGGAGGGGTGCGTCACTTGAGTGGGTTGAGTTACTGACGTGATCTTCCTGTCTGGGTTGGCGCCCCCCCTTGGTTTGTGCTGTGGTGGAGACCTTTGTGGGCTATACTCGGCCTTGTCTCAGGATTGTAAGTTGGTGGTTGAGGATTTCCCTCTAGTGGTGCGGGGGCTGTGCTTTGGCAAAGTGGGTGGGGTTATATCCTTCCTGTTTGGCCCTGTCCGGGGGTTTCTTCGGATGGGGCCACAGTGTCTCCTGACCGCTCCTGTCTCAGCCTCCAGTATTTATGCTGCAGTAGTTTATGTGTCGGGGGGCTAGGGTCAGTTGGTTACCTGGAGTACTTCTCCTGTCTTATCCAGTGTCCTGTGTGAATTTAAGTATGCTCTCTCTAATTCTCTCGTTCTCTCTTTCTCTCTGAGAATCTGAGCCCTAGGACCATACGTCAGGACTACCGGGCATGATGACACCTTGCTGTCCCCAGTCCGCCTGGCCTTGCTGCTATTCCAGTTTCAACTGTTCTGCCTGCGGTTACGGAACCCTTACCTGTCCCAGACCTGCTGTTTTCAACTCTTAATGATCGGCTATGAAAAGCCAACTGAGATTTATTCCTGATTATTATTTGACCATGCTTGTCATTTATGAACATTTTGAAAATCTTGGCTCTCTCTAATTTTCTCCTTCTCTCTTTCTTTCTCTCGGAGGACCTGAGCCCTAGGACCATACGTCGGGACTACCGGCCGTGGTGACTCCTTGCTGTCCCCAGTCCGCCTGGCCTTGCTGCTATTCCAGTTTCAACTGTTCTGCCTGCGGTTATGGAACCCCTACCTGTCCCAGACCTGCTGTTTTCAACTCTTAATGATCGGCTATGAAAAGCCAACTGAGATTTATTCCTGATTATTATTTGACCATGCTTGTCATTTATGAACATTTTGAAAATCTTGGCTCTCTCTAATTTTCTCCTTCTCTCTTTCTTTCTCTCGGAGGACCTGGGCCCTAGGACCATGCGTCGGGACTGCCGCCCGTGGTGACTCCTTGCTGTCCCCAGTCCGCCTGGCCTTGCTGCTATTCCAGTTTCAGCTGTTCTGCCTGCGGTTATGGAACCGCCACCTGTCCCAGACCTGTTGTTTTTCAACTCTTGATGATCGGCTATGAAAAGCCAACTGAAAATTATTCATGATTATTATTTGACCATGCTTGTCACTTATGAACATTTTTGAACATCTTGGCATAGTTCTGTTATAATCTCCACCCGGCACAGCCAGAAGAGGACTGGCCACCCCTCATAGCCTGGTTCCTCTCTAGGTTTCTTCCTAGGTTTTGGCCTTTCTAGGGAGTTTTTCCTAGCCACCGTGCTTCTACACCTGCATTACTAGCTGTTTGGGGTTTTAGGCTGGGTGTCTGTACAGCACTTCGAGATATTAACTGATGTACGAAGGGCTATATAAAAATAAAATTGATTGATTGATTGATTGATTGATTGAATTGTTGTTGAACCAGGTTGTTGAGCCAGGCTGTTGAGCCAGGCTGTTGAACCAGGCTGTTGAACCAGGTTGTTGAGCCAGGCTGTTGAACCAGGTTGTTATAACAGGCTGTTGAACCAGGTTGTTGAACCAGGTTGTTGAACCAGGTTGTTGAGCCAGGCTGTTGAACCAGGTTGTTGAGCCAGGTTGTTGAGCCAGGCTGTTGAACCAGGTTGTTGAGCCAGGCTGTTGAGCCAGGCTGTTGAACCAGGTTGTTGAACCAGGCTGTTGAACCAGGCTGTTGAACCAGGTTGTTATACCAGGCTGTTGAACCAGGTTTTTGAACAAGGCTGTTGAACCAGGCTCTTGAACCAGGTTTTTGAACCAGGCTGTTGAACCAGGTTGTTATACCAGGCTGTTGAACAAGGCTGTTGAACCATGTTGTTATACCAGGCTGTTGAACATTTAATTACACTGTAATAAGGACCCCTGAAGTGTTTCCGGTCAGAGTCCTGTCATCATGAGGGTTATGAGTCAGAGTCCTGTAATCATGAGGGTTATGAGTCAGAGTCCTGACCTGTCATCATTAGGGTTATGAGTCAGAGTCCTGTCATCATGAGGGTTATGAGTCAGAGTCCTGTCATCATGAGGATTATGAGTCAGCGTCCTGTCCTCATGAGGATTATGAGTCAGCGTCCTGTCATCATGAGGATTATGAGTCAGAGTCCTGTCATCATGAGGATTATGAGTCAGAGTCCTGTCATCATGAGGGTTATGAGTCAGCGTCCTGTCATCATGAGGGTTATGAGTCAGAGTCCTGTCATCATGAGGATTATGAGTCAGAGTCCTGTCATCATGAGGGTTATGAGTCAGCGTCCTGTCATCATGAGGGTTATGAGTCAGAGTCCTGTCATCATGAGGGTTATGAGTCAGAGTCCTGTCATCATGAGGGTTATGAGTCAGCGTCCTGTCATCATGAGGGTTATGAGTCAGAGTCCTGTCATCATGAGGGTTATGAGTCAGAGTCCTGTCATCATGAGGGTTATGAGTCAGAGTCCTGTCATCATGAGGGTTATGAGTCAGAGTCCTGTCATCATTAAGATTATGAGTCAGAGACCTGTCATCATGAGGGTTATGAGTCAGAGTCCTGTCATCATGAGGGTTATGAGTCAGCGTCTTGTCATCGTGAGGATTATGAGTCAGAGTCCTGTAATCATGAGGGTTATGAGTCAGAGTCCTGTCATCATGAGGGTTATGAGTCAGAGTCCTGTCATCATGAGGGTTATGAGTCAGAGTCCTGTCATCATTAGGATTGTGAGTCAGAGTCCTGTCATCATGAGGGTTATGAGTCAGAGTCCTGTCATCATGAGGGTTATGAGTCAGAGTCCTGTCATCATGAGGATTATGAGTCAGAGTCCTGTCATCATGAGGGTTATGAGTCAGAGTCCTGTCATCATTAGGATTATGAGTCAGAGTCCTGTCATCATGAGGGTTATGAGTCAGTGTCCTGTCATCATGAGGGTTATGAGTCAGAGACCTGTCATCATGAGGATTATGAGTCAGAGTCCTGTCATCATTAGGATTATGAGTCAGAGTCCTGTCATCATGAGGGTTATGAGTCAGCGTCCTGTCATCATGAGGGTTATGAGTCAGAGTCCTGTCATCATGAGGGTTATGAGTCAGCGTCCTGTCATCATTAGGATTATGAGTCAGCGTCCTGTCATCATGAGGGTTATGAGTCAGAGTCCTGTCATCATGAGGGTTATAAGTCAGAGTCCTGTCATCATTAGGATTATGAGTCAGAGTCCTGTCATCATTAGGATTATGAGTCAGTGTCCTGTCATCATGAGGGTTATGAGTCAGCGTCCTGTCATCATTAGGGTTTTGAGTCAGCGTCCTGTCATCATGAGGGTTATGAGTCAGAGTCCTGTCATCATGAGGGTTATGAGTCAGCGTCTTGTCCTGTCTTCAATAGGATTATGAGTCATCATGAGGGTTATGAGTCAGATTCCTGTCATCATGAGGGTTATGAGTCAGATTCCTGTCATCATTAGGGTTATGAGTCAGAGTCCTGTCATCATGAGGGTTATGAGTCAGAGTCCTGTCATCATGAGGGTTATGAGTCAGAGTCCTGTCATCATGAGGGTTATGAGTCAGCGTCTTGTCCTGTCATCATTAGGGTTATGAGTCAGAGTCCTGACCTGTCATCATAAGGGTTATGAGTCAGAGTCCTGTCCTGTCCTGTCATCATAAGGGTTATGAGTCAGCGTCCTGTCATCATTAGGGTTATGAGTCAGAGTCCTGTCCTGTCATCATTAGGGTTCTGAGTCAGCGTCCTGTCATCATTAGGGTTATGAGTCAGCGTCTTGTCATCATTAGGATTATGAGTCAGTGTCATGTCATAATTAGGGTTTTGAGTCAGAGTCCTGTCATCATGAGGGTTATGAGTCAGCGTCCTGTCATCATGAGGGTTATGAGTCAGAGTCCTGTCATCATGAGGGTTATGAGTCAGAGTCCTGTCATCATGAGGGTTATGAGTCAGAGTCCTGTCATCATGAGGGTTATGAGTCAGAGTCCTGTCATCATTAAGATTATGAGTCAGAGTCCTGTCATCATGAGGGTTATGAGTCAGAGTCCTGTCATCATGAGGGTTATGAGTCAGCGTCTTGTCATCATGAGGATTATGAGTCAGAGTCCTGTAATCATGAGGGTTATGAGTCAGAGTCCTGTCATCATGAGGGTTATGAGTCAGAGTCCTGTCATCATGAGGGTTATGAGTCAGAGTCCTGTCATCATTAGGATTGTGAGTCAGAGTCCTGTCATCATGAGGGTTATGAGTCAGAGTCCTGTCATCATGAGGGTTATGAGTCAGAGACCTGTCATCATGAGGATTATGAGTCAGAGTCCTGTCATCATGAGGGTTATGAGTCAGAGTCCTGTCATCATTAGGATTATGAGTCAGAGTCCTGTCATCATGAGGGTTATGAGTCAGAGTCCTGTCATCATGAGGGTTATGAGTCAGAGACCTGTCATCATGAGGATTATGAGTCAGAGTCCTGTCATCATTAGGATTATGAGTCAGAGTCCTGTCATCATGAGGGTTATGAGTCAGCGTCCTGTCATCATGAGGGTTATGAGTCAGAGTCCTGTCATCATGAGGGTTATGAGTCAGTGTCCTGTCATCATTAGGATTATGAGTCAGCGTCCTGTCATCATGAGGGTTATGAGTCAGAGTCCTGTCATCATGAGGGTTATGAGTCAGAGTCCTGTCATCATTAGGATTATGAGTCAGAGTCCTGTCATCATTAGGATTATGAGTCAGTGTCCTGTCATCATGAGGGTTATGAGTCAGCGTCCTGTCATCATTAGGGTTTTGAGTCAGCGTCCTGTCATCATGAGGGTTATGAGTCAGAGTCCTGTCATCATGAGGGTTATGAGTCAGCGTCTTGTCCTGTCTTCATTAGGATTATGAGTCATCATGAGGGTTATGAGTCAGATTCCTGTCATCATGAGGGTTATGAGTCAGATTCCTGTCATCATTAGGGTTATGAGTCAGAGTCCTGTCATCATGAGGGTTATGAGTCAGAGTCCTGTCATCATGAGGTTTATGAGTCAGAGTCCTGTCATCATGAGGGTTATGAGTCAGCGTCTTGTCCTGTCATCATTAGGGTTATGAGTCAGAGTCCTGACCTGTCATCATAAGGGTTATGAGTCAGAGTCCTGTCCTGTCCTGTCATCATAAGGGTTATGAGTCAGCGTCCTGTCATCATTAGGGTTATGAGTCAGAGTCCTGTCCTGTCATCATTAGGGTTCTGAGTCAGCGTCCTGTCATCATTAGGGTTATGAGTCAGCGTCTTGTCATCATTAGGATTATGAGTCAGTGTCATGTCATAATTAGGGTTTTGAGTCAGCGTCCTGTCATAATTAGGGTTATGAGTCAGCGTCTTGTCATCATTAGGATTATGAGTCAGCATCATGTCATAATTAGGATTATGAGTCAGAGTCTTGTCATAATTAGGGTTCTGAGTCAGCGTCCTGTCATCATTAGGGTTATGAGTCAGCGTCTTGTCATCATTAGGATTATGAGTCAGCATCATGTCATAATTAGGATTATGAGTCAGAGTTCTGTTTTATCATCATTAGGATTATGAGTCAGCGTCATGTCATAATTAGGGTTTTGAGTCAGCGTCCTGTCATCATTAGGGTTATGAGTCAGAGTCCTGTCATCATTAGGGTTATGAGTCAGCATCCTGTTCTGTCATCATTATCCTGTCCTGTCATCACTAGGATTATGAGTCAGTGTCCTGTCCTGTTACTGTCATCACTAGGATTATGAGTCAGAGTCCTGTCCTGTTACTGTCATCACTAGGATTATGAGTCAGAGTCCTGTCCTGTTACTGTCATCACTAGGATTATGAGTCTGAGTCCTGTCCTGTCGTATTCTATGAAACTGAAAAAATTTCTTGAATTTGTTTGCGTCTTTTTTAAATAAACCCTGTTTGATCGATATGTATCAATTCTAGTAATACTTTTGCCATTTTATTGCTTATAATGTTTGTTATTATTTTATTGTCACAGTGTATTTAAATTATGGCTATTTAATCAGCAGTGGACTCTCCAGGTGTTCCTGGTTTTAATAAAACTGAAATAACTGTTTGATACATGGAACTAGAATGATTGAACGGAGTGACGTGTGTGTTGTCATTTGTGTAAATAGGGGATTTTAACCTTTAATTGATGGCTCTCTTCAAATGTAAAAAATCGTAATCTTGCTTAAATTCAGAAATATTATTTTCTTCTTTTACCTTGTAATGATTTTTCTGGGCTTTTTTCTAAGATAGTGATTTATATTTCTTTATTTTTATTTAATTTTAATTTCTAAATCAGCTTTTGCCAAGTATGAGATTGTCATTGCCCTAATGTAGACTTTAAGTTAAAGGTATCTCATATTATATATTTTCTCTATCTACATTTATAATGATTAAAGTTAGAATTTTTTTGTTTAAGTTTTTAATACATTTCCAGAAGATGCATTTGGTTCATTCTCCAAATTCTGTCGCAGTGTATTTTCTATTTGTGTAATTAAGCATGATACTGGAGAATGATCTGATATCACTATATCATACATTTGTTTTATCCAGTAAATTATTGAGATTTTTTGGGGGTCTTTCTTGAATAGCTTTTCTTACTTTGAGTAAAAAAGGAATAGTCTTGTGGTTGGGAATAGTAATCTCCATGTGTCCTGTAGAATATCTGTAGAGAAGATATTTTTCAGTCTCTTTGGAGGCTCCCTAAATTTGCCTTTTTTATTGCTACGTCTGTCAATATTATCAAATGTATGATTAGGTCACAAGCTAAAATAATAGTTCCTGTCTGGATCTAAAATCTAAAAAAGCTTGAATTCTATCTAAAAACACCAGATTCCCCCCTGGTGGGATATACAATGACATCAAAGTATATTTTTCATCATGTAAGGCACAATTCAACACTAGAAAATGAACTTCTTGGTCCGTTTGCTGGGATTAGCGATGTTAGCGTTTAACCGTTAATCAGTTAGCCCCTGATAAAAATGAATTTGACCGGTCTATAGGTTAATTTGCATAATGTTGTGGAATTAAAATAGCGCCTGTGTATTTTTGTTAGTCGTCATCCATCTTATTTATCACACGCGCAAAGCATACAGAGCTTGGTTTGAGGAGAGGAATAGTCTACCACCTGTCAGACAGCATACAGAGTAGCTCCAAAGCCTAGTAATGTGAGCTGGAGGCAGTATAATGTAATGTGAGCTGGAGGCAGTATAATGTAATGTGAGCTGGAGGCAGTATAATGTAATGTGAGCTGGAGGCAGTATAATGTAATGTGAGCTGGAGGCGGTATAATGTAATGTGAGCTGGAGGCAGTATAATGTAATGTGAGCTGGAGGCAGTATAATGTAACGTGAGCTGGAGGCAGTATAATGTAACGTGAGCTGGAGGCAGTAAAATGTAACGCGAGCTGGAGGCAGTATAACTGCTGGAGGCAGTATAATGTAACGTGAGCTGGAGGCAGTATAATGTAACGTGAGCTGGAGGCAGTATAATGTAATGTGAGCTGGAGGCAGTATAATGTAACATGAGCTGGAGGCAGTATAATGTAATGTGAGCTGGAGGCAGTATAATGTAACGTGAGCTGGAGGCAGTAAAATGTAACGCGAGCTGGAGGCAGTATAATGTAACGTGAGCTGGAGGCAGTATAATGTAATGTGAGCTGGAGGCAGTATAATGTAACGTGAGCTGGAGGCAGTATAATGTAACGTGAGCTGGAGGCAGTATAATGTAACGTGAGCTGGAGGCAGTATAATGTAATGTGAGCTGGAGGCAGTATAATGTAATGTGAGCTGGAGGCAGTATAATGTAACATGAGCTGGAGGCAGTATAATGTAACGTGCGCTGGAGGCGGTATAATGTAATGTGAGCTGGAGGCAGTATAATGTAACGTGAGCTGGAGGCAGTATAATGTAACGTGAGCTGGAGGCAGTATAATGTAACGTGAGCTGGAGGCAGTATAATGTAACGTGAGCTGGAGGCAGTATAACGTAACGTGAGCTGGAGGCAGTATAATGTAACGTGAGCTGGAGGCAGTATAATGTAACGTGAGCTGGAGGCAGTATAATGTAACGTGAGCTGGAGGCAGTATAATGTAACGTGAGCTGGAGGCAGTATAATGTAACGTGAGCTGGAGGCAGTATAATGTAACGCGAGCTGGAGGCAGTATAATGTAACGTGAGCTGGAGGCAGTATAATGTAACGTGAGCTGGAGGCAGTATAATGTAATGTGAGCTGGAGGCAGTATAATGTAACGTGAGCTGGAGGCAGTATAATGTAACGTGAGCTGGAGGCAGTATAATGTAACGTGAGCTGTAGGCAGTATAATGTAACATGAGCTGGAGGCAGTATAATGTAATGTGAGCTGGAGGCAGTATAATGTAATGTGAGCTGGAGGCAGTATAACGTAACGTGAGCTGGAGACGGTATAACGTAACGTGAGCTGGAGGCGGTATAATGTAACGTGAGCTGGAGGCAGTATAATGTAACGTGAGCTGGAGGCAGTATAATGTAACGCGAGCTGGAGGCAGTATAATGTAACGCGAGCTGGAGGCAGTATAATGTAATGTGAGCTGGAGGCAGTATAATGTAACGTGAGCTGGAGGCGGTATAATGTAATGTGAGCTGGAGGCAGTATAATGTAACATGAGCTGGAGGCAGTATAATGTAACGTGAGCTGGAGGCAGTATAATGTAACGTGAGCTGGAGGCAGTATAATGTAACGTGAGCTGGAGGCAGTATAATGTAACATGAGCTGGAGGCAGTATAATGTAACGTGAGCTGGAGGCAGTATAATGTAACGCGCGCTGGAGGCAGTATAATGTAACGTGAGCTGGAGGCAGTATAATGTAACGTGAGCTGGAGGCAGTATAATGTAACGTGAGCTGGAGGCAGTATAATGTAACGTGAGCTGGAGGCAGTATAATGTAACGTGAGCTGGAGGCAGTATAATGTAATGTGAGCTGGAGGCAGTATAATGTAACGTGCGCTGGAGGCAGTATAATGTAACGTGCGCTGGAGGCAGTATAATGTAACGCGAGCTGGAGGCAGTATAATGTAATGTGAGCTGGACGCAGTATAATGTAACGTGAGCTGGAGGCAGTATAATGTAACGTGAGCTGGAGGCAGTATAATGTAATGTGAGCTGGAGGCAGTATAATGTAATGTGCGCTGGAGGCAGTATAATGTAACGTGCGCTGGAGGCAGTATAATGTAATGTGAGCTGGAGGCAGTATAATGTAACGTGAGCTGGAGGCAGTATAATGTAATGTGAGCTGGAGGCAGTATAATGTAACGTGAGCTGGAGGCAGTATAATGTAATGTGAGCTGGAGGCAGTATAATGTAACGTGAGCTGGAGGCAGTATAATGTAATGTGAGCTGGAGGCAGTATAATGTAACGTGCGCTGGAGGCAGTATAATGTAACGTGCGCTGGAGGCAGTATAATGTAACGCGAGCTGGAGGCAGTATAATGTAACGCGAGCTGGAGGCAGTATAATGTAACGCGAGCTGGAGGCAGTATAATGTAACGTGAGCTGGAGGCAGTATAATGTAATGTGAGCTGGATGCAGTAATGTCCAAAAATAAGTCTATGGGCTTATTTTGGGCCTAAGCTGCCTTCCAGCATTGTTATGCAGGAAAGATAAGCATCTCGTCATTATATACAGATCTCTGATAGTATTTCCTGTTGGTCACATCATTTTACTGTTTAGGAAAAAACTACAATTGTAACCGTTTGTTGACCTGTAAATGAGGGTCAGTTTGTTGGCAGCAAAATGGACTGAAATGTGAATCCCTAGGTTTAGGCTTACAGCTGCATTGGCCAATTGGCTCGTTCCTTGCGCTAATTTGTTTAGCCACCAATGGTTCATGCTGTATCAATGTCTCCATAAGGCAGAGGCTCGTTACCTCACATTAGTTGACTTTTACCTTCTACATTTTTATCATTTTAATTCAGATTTTTAACCAATTATTGAATTAAAACTGTCCCACAAAAATGTGCATATTAACATTATAACTGCAACGCAGAACTGTAGAACTCGTAGGATAAATTGTAAGCTTCCCCAAACTTGAAACTCACGCACCGCCGAGGAAGTCATTATAAAAGAAATGACTCTACGTTTCCACGTCTGGATTTTAGCTACATGCTACAATGAAGCAAGGTAAGACATGCCTCATATCAAATCATATTTATTTATAAAGCCCTTTTTACATCAGCTGATGTCACAAAGTGCTGTACAGAAACCCAGCCTAAAACCCCAAACAGAAAGCAATGCAGGTGTAGAAGCACTGTGGCTAGGAAAAACTCCCTAGAAAGGCCAAAACCTAGGAAGAAACCTAGAGAGGAACCAGTCTATGAGGGGTGGCCAGTCCTCTTCTGTCTGTGCCGGGTGGAGATTATAACTGAACATGGCCAAGATGTTCAAACGTTCATAAATGACCAGCATGGTCAAATAATAATAATCACAGTAGTTGTCGAGGGTGCAGCAAGTCAGCACCTCAGGAGTAAATGTCAGCCTCATAATATGAAATAAAACAATCAGGTTTCAAACTAAATGTCTATATTTGTTTGACTTCATATTCATCATCTCCAGCACCTCCCCAACATCAACATATCTGTACATTTCTTTATCATATGTATAAATGTCTCGTTTCTCTGTTTTGAGAAAGAGGAGCATTTCCAATGACATCATCGCTGTGCATCATGTGATTTTCACCAACTATGAGAAGGCATCGCCTACTAATTGTTCACTAATTGATTGGTGATGTCATTGGAAGCACTTATTTTTCTCTGTCTCCTTGACCAATAAGAGGCCAGTCAGATTACAGTGAATTTGACGGCACGACGTTTGACAACAAAAACCTGACTTGGACACGAGCTCTTTAAGGAAAGATTGGGATTTCCCCTTTAACCCCCTTAGGCACTAAATACTTGTCACACAAACACACAAGGGCGAAATATTGAATTAATTTGATGAAGTGGAATGTATGTTTTATCAATCAATGTATTTATATGTTTTAGAGCGATGTTCCAAATGCCTGAATCACAAGAATCAAGGTTTGTCTTGTTGGTCTTGTCTCTCACACAGACACCAAGCCCCTCCCCCTGCCACTCACAGACACCAAGCCCCTCCCCCTGCCACTCACAGACACCAAGCTCCTCCCCCTGCCACTCACAGACACCAAGCCCCTCCCCCTGCCACACACAGACACCAAGCCCCTCCCCCTGCCACTCACAGACACCAAGCTCCTCCCCCTGCCACACACAGACACCAAGCCCCTCACCCTGCCACTCACAGACACCAAGCCCCTCCCCCTGCCACTCACAACAACAGAGACTGTTATGGGTTACTGTGTGTAGATTTATGAGGGAAAAATGATTTAAGATGTATATCCGGATTTGGCAACTCATTCTGAGAAATAATCATTTTATCCAGGTAGGCCCTTGATTTTAACATCTAAACCAGTGGTCACCAACTGGTCAATCACCATCGACTGGTTGATCTCCAAGGCATTCCTAGTCGATCACCAAACATTTCTGTAAAAACAAAACAATGATAGAGCCTTGCATTCCTATTTTGTATATATTTTTGGTGCTGTTGGTGGTAGGTGCACTTGATTCAACAGCGCTGTTGGTGGTAGGTGCACTTGATTCAGCAGCGCTGTTTGCGGTAGGTGCACTTGATTCAGCAGCTCTGGTGCTGTTGGCGGTAGGTGCACTTGATTCAACAGCCCTGTTGGTGGTAGGTGCACTTGATTCAGCAGCGCTGTTTGCGGTAGGTGCACTTGATTCAACAGCCCTGTTGACGGTAGGTGCACTTGATTCAACAGCCCTGTTGACGGTAGGTGCACTTGATTCAACAGCACTGTTGACGGTAGGTGCACTTGATTCAACAGCCCTGTTGGTGGTAGGTGCACTTGATTCAGCATCGCTGTTTGCGGTAGGTGCACTTGATTCAACAGCCCTGTTGACGGTAGGTGCACTTGATTCAACAGCCCTGTTGACGGTAGGTGCACTTGATTCAACAGCCCTGTTCCTGAAGGTAGAATTCCGCCTACCCGGCAGGCCCAGAGAGCCAATCAAGTTCACCTACAGGCCTACAGCTGGCCAATGAGATATCTCAGATCACTGTGTCTGTACAGTTTCCTTGACCCATAGACTGTAAAAAGAAGCATCGAACGCACAGCAAAGTTGATACTGTGAGATTAAAAAATGTTTAAAGCTAGAGATATTCAACAAATACAGCAAGGAGCTGCTGTTTTTATGGGTAAGTTTATGTTAAAGTAGTTATTCAGTACTGGCAACACTGTTCAACACTTTTATAAGCCATAAACTGTGTCTCCCTACTTCCACTCACGCTACAACCAGCACTGCAGCTGAAATGAATGAGTATTGTAAAGAGTTTTGATTTTGTTTGCGTTTGAAGTTTGCGTTTTTATTTTTAGCGGCTTGTCTTTTTTTCCATTTTTTTTTAGTAATATTTCACTTTATCTGGATATCGGATAAACGACATGAATTGGTGCATGAGGCAGAAATAACGCAGTGCGATTTGAGTTTTGCCATCAGATGGAAGACTGTGTCCGCCTTTTCTCAGCAGAGGGAAGAAGGGCAGAGGGACGGTGAGTCAGGTGAGAGGCAGTCTAACCACTGCTCCCTCCCTTCAGACTGACCATCAGATGGAAGACTGTGTCTCAGCGGAGGGAGGGAGAGCAGAGGGACGGTGAGTCAGGTGAGAGGCAGTCTAACCACTGCTCCCTCCCTCAGACTGACCATCAGATGCAGGACAGCAGTCAGCTGTGTCTCACAAATAAAACAACAAATTATATATTACCAGTGTGATAATTTACCTAAAATGTTTTAATATAATTTCTAAATGGTCTGAGGAGAAAAACATTGGCAGGGCATTTCAAGTATAGCCAATATGCAGTGGTAATGTATTGGGTCTATAGCCTACTGAGCATAGCCAATATGCAGAGATAATGTATTGGGTCTATAGCCTACTGAGTATAGCCAATATGCAGTGATAATGTATTGGGCCTTTAGCCTACTGAGCATAGCCAATATGCAACGATAATGTATTGGGTCTATAGCCTACTGAGCATAGCCAATATGCAGAGATAATGTATTGGACCTACAGCCTACTGGGTATAGCCAATATGCAGAGATAATGTATTGTGCCTACAGCCTACTGCACAAACCCCATTGCTACAGTACTGTTTTTAATTGGTTAATGTTGCAAAGGCTTAAGTTTGTTAAGTAATTCCCCCAAACATCAGAGCGGTAGATGTTGCATTTTGACTCAGTGATCTTAACTCAGAAGAGGATGATGACCTCTGACCTAAACAAAGTTAACATGATGTTCAAACAGTTGGAGGAGGACAGAAGGGTGAATTGTAAACGCGACGATGCGCTGCGTCTATATTAGGTTTTTGATTGCCCAACGAATGTTTAAGTGAGTTTTTCCGCTCACATCTCTGTCAATAGCTAGAAAGACGTTTTCGTATGTGGTATTTTATTAGGATCCCCATTGGCTGTTGGTATTTTATTAGGATCCCCATTGGCTGTTGGTATTTTATTAGGATCCCCATTGGCTGTTCCAAAAGCAGCAGCTACTCATCCTGGAGCCTGCAGTGGGCGGCAGCGTAGCCTAGTGGTTAGAGCGTTGGACTAGTAACCGAAAGGTTGCAAGTTCAAATCCCCGAACTGACAAGGTACAAATCTGTCGTTCTGCCCCTGAACAAGGAAGTTAACCCACTGTTCCTAGGCTGTGATTGTAAATAAGAATTTGTTCTTAACTGACTTGCCTAGTTAAATAAAACATACGTTTCAACCATGACAGTTTACTATCTAAGGTAACGCCAAGTAATTTAGTCTCCTCAACTTATTCAACAGCCTCACAATTCATTACCAGATCCATTACCACAATTCATTACCAGTTTCTAGAACTTAGTTTTAGAGATGTTCAGGACCAGTTTATTACTGGCCACCCATTCCAAAAAATCTTGCAACTCTTTGTTAAGGGTTCAAGTGACTTCATTCCCTGTGATTGCTGATGGATATATGGTTGAATCATCAGCATACATGGACACGCATGCTTGTTTAATGCCAGTGGCAGGTCATTGGTAAAAATAGAAAAGAGTAGAGGGCTTAGAGAGCTGCCCTGCGGTACACCACACGTTACATGTTTAACATTAGAGAAGGTTCCATTAAAGAAAACCGTTTGAGTTCTATTAGATAAATAGCTCTGAATCCACAATATGTTAGAGGTTGAAAAGCCATAAAACATGAGTTCTCAACAACATGTTATGGTCAATAATATCAAAGGCTGCACTGAAATCTAACAGTACATCTCCCACAATCATATTATTATCATTTTCTTTCAACCAATCATCAGTCATTTGTGTCAGTGCAATACATGTTGAGTGCCCTTCTCTGTAAGCATGCTGAAAGTCTGTTTATTTGTTCACAGAGAAATGGGATTGTATTTGGTCAAACATAATTTGTTCCAACAGTTTACTAAGAGCTGGCAGCAAGCTGATAGGTCTGCTGTTAGAACCAGTAAAGGCCGCTTTACCACTCTTGGGTAGCGGAATTATTTTGGCTTCCCTCCAGGCCTGAGGGCAAATACTTTCCTCTAGGCTCAGATTAAAAAAGATGACAGATATGAGTGGCTATAGAGTCAGTTACCATCCTCAGTAGCTTCCATCTAAGTTGTCAATGCCAGGAAGTTTGTAATTATTGATCGATAACAATAATTCTTCCACCTCTCCCACACTAACTTTACAAAATTCAAACTTGTAATGCTTTTCTTTCATTATTAGTTATTTTATGCATTAGTATGATGGCTCACTGTTCGGTGTTGACATTTCCTGCCTAAATTTGCCCACTTTACCAATGAAGTAATCATTAAAATAATTGACAACATCAAATGGTTTGTGATGAATAAGTAATCTGATTCGATGAAAGCTGGAGTTGAATTTGTCTTTCTGCCCATAATTTCATTTAAAGTACTCCAAAGTTTTTATTCCATCAGTCTTCATCATATCATTGATCTTGATTTCGTAATAGTTTCTTCTTTTTGTTGAGTTTAGTCAGATAATTTCTCTTTACAGTAAGTCAGATGTACAGCCAGACTTATTAGCCACTCCTTTTGCCCCATCTCTTTCAACCATACAGTTTTTAAATGCCTCATCAATCCATGGAGCGTTAACAGTTCTATCAGTCAGTTTCTTAACAGGTGCATGTTTATCAATAATTGGAAGAAACTATTTAATAAATTCATCAAGTGCAGCGTCTGGATGCTCCTCATTAATCACATCAGACCAAAAAATATGTTAAACATCATCCACTTAAGAGTCACAGTAAAGTATTTTGTATGATCTCTTATACACTATTTTAGTCCCAGCTGTTGGAACTTTGTCTTTCCTGGATATAGCCACTATATTGTGATCACTGCATCCAATGGGGACAGATACAGCTTTAGAACAAAGTCCTACAGTATTAGTAAAAATGTAATCGATACATGTGGATGATCTTGTTCCTGTAGTGTTTGTAAACACCCTGGTAGGTTGATTAATATCCTGAACCAGATAACAGACACTGGTTACAGTGAGAAGCTTCCTCTTGAGAGGACAGCTTGATGAAAACCAGTCAATATTCATGTCCCCAAGAAAGTAGACCTCTCTGTTTACATCACATACACTATCAAGCATTTCACACATATTATTTAGATACTGACTGTTAGCACTTGGTGGTCTATAGCAACACCCCAAAAGAAAAGGCTTTAGATGTGTGCAACCACAACACTTCAATAACACTTGACATAAGATGTTCTCTAAGCATTACAGGGATATTGTTCTGAATATATACAGCAACACCTCCCCCATAAGCATTCCTGTCTCTTCTATAGATGTTATATCCTTGTATTGCTACTGATGTATCATCAAATGAATGATCTAAGTGATTCTCAGAAATGGCTAATACATGAATGTTATCTGATGTCAGCAAGTTATTGATTTCATTCATCTTATTTCTAGGGCTACGTATATTATTATGGGCTGTTTTCACCCCTTTCCTGGGTAGCTGATCAGAGATGGACATAATACTGAGAAGAGCAAACAAAGCAAGAGACATAAACATACATTCAGCAGTCCATTAATCAGTTGGTGTGTGTGTGTGTGTGTGTGTGTGTGTGTGCGTGCGTGCGTGCGTGCGTGCGTGCGTTTGCTGCGGGGTTGAAGCTACGAAACCCCTAGGCTCTCTCATCCCTTCCAGGCTCCTGGGAGGAAAGGAAGGAGGGTGGACAATGAGTCTGTCATAGTGGATGTAAGCAATATCCCCTCCGTGCTCTGGCAGCTTTCATGGCTGGGATCAGTTCTATCCTCTTCTGGCGCACAGCTTCAGGATAGTCCTCGTTGAGGAAGATATACGTTCCTCTCAAGTTCTTGGCTCTTTCCAGAACAGCTACCTTGTCCTTGAACCTCAGGAACTTTACCACTTTCGACCTGGGCCTGTCACCCGGGCCTGTCACCTGGGCCTGTCACCCGGGCCGGTGGTGTGTTTTCCAGTCCTGTGGGCGTGCTCCACCTCAGTCTTCCTGTGAACCATCTTCCGTTTCTCAGACTCGGTCCAGGTCTCATGTGAAATTCCGTCCACAGCCATGTTGTTCCGCCTTGATTGTCCCCTCGAGATGATCTGATTTCTCCGTCATGGATTCACACACAGAACTGATGTTCTCTTTCAATGACTTACAGATTGCTGTCATCATGCCGTTCTCCTGTTTAAACTCATTGATCTGACCCCGGGAGAACTGCAAACTGTTCTTCAGGTCCTGGACCTCTCTGGTCTCCTGTTTCAACTCATCGATCTGACCCTGGGAGAACTGCAAACTGTTCTTCAGGTCCTGAACCTCTCCGTTCTCCTGTTTCAACTCATCGATCTGACCCTGGGAGAACTGCATACTGTTCTTCATGTCCTGGACCTCTCTGTTCTCCTGTTTCAACTCATTGAGCTGACCCTGGGAGAACTGCATACTGTTCTTCATGTCCTGGACCTCTCTGTTCTCCTGTTTCAACTCATTGAGCTGACCCTGGGAGAACTGCTAACTGTTCTTCAGGTTCTGGACCTCTCTGTTCTCCTGTTTGAACTCATTGAGCTGACCCTGGGAGAACTGCTAACTGTTCTTCAGGTCCTGGACCTCTCTGTTCTCCTGTTCCAACTCATCGTGTTGACCCTGGGAGAACTGCTAACTGTTCTTCAGGTCCTGGACCTCTCTGTTCTCCTGTTTCAACTCATTGAGCTGACCCTGGGTGAACTGCAAACTGTTCTTCATGTCCTGGACCTCTCTGTTCTCCTGTTTCAACTCATCGTGTTGACCCTGGGAGAACTGCAAACTGTTCTTCAGGTCCTGGACCTCTCTGTTCTCCTGTTTCAACTCATTGAGCTGACCCTGGGTGAACTGCAAACTGTTCTTCAGGTCCTGGACCTCTCTGTTCTCCTGTTTCAACTCATTGAGCTGACCCTGGGTGAACTGCAAACTGTTCTTCAGGTCCTGGACCTCTCTGTTCTCCTGTTTCAACTCATTGAGCTGACCCTGGGTGAACTGCAAACTGTTCTTCAGGTCCTGGACCTCTCTGTTCTCCTGTTTCAACTCATTGAGCTGACCCTGGGTGAACTGCAAACTGTTCTTCAGGTCCTGGACCTCTCTGTTCTCCTGTTTCAACTCATTGAGCTGACCCTGGGTGAACTGCAAACTGTTCTTCAGGTCCTGGACCTCTCCGTTCTCCTGTTTCAACTCATCGATCTGACCCTGGGAGAACTGCAAACTGTTCTTCAGGTCCTGGACCTCTCTGGTCTCCTGTTTCAACTCATCGATCTGACCCTGGGAGAACTGCAAACTGTTCTTCATGTCCTGGACCTCTCCGTTCTCCTGTTTCAACTCATCGATCTGACCCTGGGAGAACTGCAAACTGTTCTTCAGGTCCTGGACCTCTCTGGTCTCCTGTTTCAACTCATCGATCTGACCCTGGGAGAACTGCAAACTGTTCTTCATGTCCTGGACCTCTCCGTTCTCCTGTTTCAACTCATCGATCTGACCCTGGGAGAACTGCAAACTGTTCTTCATGTCCTGGACCTCTCCGTTCTCCTGTTTCAACTCATCGATCTGACCCTGGGAGAACTGCAAACTGTTCTTCATGTCCTGGACCTCTCCGTTCTCCTGTTTCAACTCATCGATCTGACCCTGGGAGAACTGCAAACTGTTCTTCATGTCCTGGACCTCTCCGTTCTCCTGTTTCAACTCATCGATCTGACCCTGGGAGAACTGCAAACTGTTCTTCATGTCCTGGACCTCTCCGTTCTCCTGTTTCAACTCATCGATCTGACCCTGGGAGAACTGCAAACTGTTCTTCAGGTCCTGAACCTTTCCATTCTTTTATTAGTTGACTCCATCAGTCAGAGTCCTGTCATCATCAGGATTATGAGTCAGAGTCCTGTCATCATCAGGATTATGAGTCAGAGTCCTGTCCTGTCAAATTTCTCTCAAATTGTGTGTGCACACTTGTTTAAATCCCTTTAGTGAGCATTTTATCCTTTGTCAAGATAATCCATCCACCTGACAGGTGTGGTATATCAAGAAGCTGGTTAAACAGCATGATCATTACACAGGTGCACCTTGTGCTGTGGACAATAAAAGGCCACTCTAAAATGTGTTGTTTTGTCACACAACACAATGCCACAGATGTCTTAAGTTTTGAGGGAGTGTGCAATTGGCATGCTGACTGCAGGAATGTCCACCATGGCTGTTGCCAGAGAATTGCATGTTAATTTCTCCAACATAAAGCTGCCTCTGTCATTTTAGAGAATTTAGCGGTACGTCCAACCAGTCCTGTTCCTCCACATCGATCTCGTCAAACCATTTCTGTATGGACCTCGCTTTGCGCATGGGGGCATTGTCATGCTGCAACAGGAAAGGGCCTTCCCCAAACTGTTGCCACAAATTCGGAAGAACAGAATCGTCTAGAATGTCATTGTATGCCGTAGCTTTAAGATTTCCCTTCACTGGAACTAAGAAGCCTAGCCCCTTACCAGCCCCAGACCATTATTCCTCCTGCACCAAACTTTACAGTTTTCACTATGCATTGGGGCAAGTAAGTTCTCCTGGCATCCGCCAAACCCAGATTTGTCCGTCTGACTGCCAGATGGTGAAGCTTGACTCATCACTCCAGAGAACGCGTTTCCACTGCTCCAGAGTCCAATTGCAGAGAGCTACACCACTCCATGGTGATCTTAGGCTTGCGTGTGGCTGTTCTTCCATGGAAACCCATGGAAGAACAGTCAGGACATCTACTGTATATCACTCCATCTACACGGTCACCCACCAATTCATCCAACTAACTATTCATCCTAAGAAAGAAAGAAAGAAAGAGAGAGAGAGAGAGAAAGAGAGAGAGAGAGAGAGAGAGAGAGAGAGAGAGAGAGAGAGAGAGAGAGAGAGAGAGAGAGAGAGAGAGAGAAAGAGAAAGAGAAAGAGAGAGAGAGAGAGAGAGAGAGAGAGAGAGAGAGAGAGAGAGAGAGACTGTGTCTGTCTGTCCTGGGAGGTCCGCCGGGCCACAGATCTGTCACAGCCCTGTAAAGTGATTCAGAGGCACGCTTCCCTCCTCCCGCCTGCCTGCCTCCCTCCAACCTTCCTCCCTCCCTCCCTCCTCCGTCCCTCCTGCTTCCCTTCCGCCTGCGTGCCTCCCTCCAACCTCCCTCCCTCCCTCCTGCCTGCCTGCACGCTGAAATAAAGGAGAAAAAAAGAGGTGAGGAGGAGGAAAACAGGAGGTAAATAACTGGTCAGCTCATTCATTAATCAGAGAGGTAAACAGTCGTTCCTCTGACACCTGGCGGGGTTAAAGCTCGGGACACCGGGGTAATTATGGCCCTTTTTACTCCCCTAACTACCCCCTCCTAGCCCCAACCCTCCCCAACCTGCTCCGCACAGCCACTCACATGAAAGCGTGTGATTAGAAAGGAAATGGGAATTAGCAGAAACATTTGGGGAAGGCTGTCTCAACTTAGCTGGTAGCGGAGTGAGGGAAAGGGGAGAGAGGGGGAGGAGGGGAGGAAAGGTAGGCGAGTAGAGGCCTGATTGGAGTGTACCCCAGGGGAGGGAGGGGGGCGATGGGGGGGTCCAGGGGTCAGCTCTACACCAAATTAGTAGTGTCTGTTATTGGAAACCTAAATAAAACGACAGCAGCAGCTTATTTCAGCTACAGAGCCCCCCCCCCCGGCCGTCTCAGCAGAAAGCGCTGGGAGGCCATGGCACAGTTAGTGGTTTGTTTGCTTTTAGACTGAAATATGGCCATAATTCATAGCTTTCAAACCATTTCATTGGGAAGATGTATGGCATGGCTGGGCTGGAGTGGGTAACTGGAACATATGATACGGCAATCTGTTACCCAAGCAGCCAGTTAGGCAAGCTATGGGAAGCTATGCTGTATGAGGCTGGACAACAGTCAGGACAGAGAATACCAGGCAGTAACAGAACAGTCAGGACAGAGGATACCAGGCAATAACAGAACAGTCAGGACAGAGGATACCAGACAGTAACAGAACAGTCAGGACAGATGATACCAGACAGTAACAGAACAGTCAGGACAGAGGATACCAGACAGTAACAGAACAGTCAGGACAGAGGATACCAGACAGTAACAGAACAGTCAGGACAGAGGATACCAGGCAGTAACAGAACAGTCAGGACAGAGGATACCAGACAGTAACAGAACAGTCAGGACAGAGGATACCAGGCAATAACAGAACAGTCAGAACAGAGGATACCAGACAGTAACAGAACAGTCAGGACAGAGGATACCAGGCAGTAACAGAACAGTCAGGACAGAGGATACCAGACAGTAACAGAACAGTCAGGACAGAGGATACCAGGCAGTAACAGAACAGTCAGGACAGAGGATACCAGACAGTAACAGAACAGTCAGGACAGAGGATACCAGGCAGTAACAGAACAGTCAGGACAGAGGATACCAGACAGTAACAGAACAGTCAGGACAGAGGATACCAGGCAATAACAGAACAGTCAGGACAGAGGATACCAGACAGTAACAGAACAGTCAGGACAGAGGATACCAGACAGTAACAGAACAGTCAGGACAGAGGATACCAGGCAATAACAGAACAGTCAGGACAGAGGATACCAGACAGTAACAGAACAGTCAGGACAGAGGATACCAGGCAATAACAGAACAGTCAGGACAGAGGATACCAGGCAATAACAGAACAGTCAGGACAGAGGATACCAGACAGTAACAGAACAGTCAGGACAGAGGATACCAGGGAATAACAAAACAGTCAGGACAGAGGATACCAGGGAATAACAAAACAGTCAGGACAGAGGATACCAGACAGTAACAGAACAGTCAGGACAGAGGATACCAGGGAATAAAAACCATTTGTTTCCGACAGGGTTGAAATGTAATATTGTTTCAATATTATGAATGTCATGTAAAGCTGTTCAGGTAGTGTATCAGAAGCACATAGAGGGTCTATATCAGAGGCACATAGAGGGTCTTGGTCTATATCAGAGGCACATAGAGGGTCTTGGTCTATATCAGGGGCACATAGAGGGTCTTGGTCCATATCAGGGGCACATAGAGGGTCTTGGTCTATATCAGGGGCACATAGAGGGTCTTGGTCTATATCAGGGGCACATAGAGGGTCTTGGTCTATATCAGGGGCACATAGAGGGTCTTGGTCTATATCAGGGGCACATAGAGGGTCTTGGTCTATATCAGGGGCACATAGAGGGTCTTGGTCCATATCAGGGGCACATAGAGGGTCTTGGTCTATATCAGGGGCACATAGAGGGTCTTGGTCTATATCAGGGGCACATAGAGGGTCTTGGTCTATATCAGGGGCACATAGAGGGTCTTGGTCTATATCAGGGGCACATAGAGGGTCTTGGTCTATATCAGGGGCACATAGAGGGTCTTGGTCTATATCAGGGGCACATAGAGGGTCTTGGTCTATATCAGGGGCACATAGAGGGTCTTGGTCCATATCAGGGGCACATAGAGGGTCTTGGTCTATATCAGGGGCACATAGAGGGTCTTGGTCTATATCAGGGGCACATAGAGGGTCTTGGTCTATATCAGGGGCACATAGAGGGTCTTGGTCTATATCAGGGGCACATAGAGGGTCTTGGTCTATATCAGGGGCACATAGAGGGTGTCTTGGTCCATATCAGGGGCACATAGAGGGTCTTGGTCTATATCAGGGGCACATAGAGGGTCTTGGTCTATATCAGGGGCACATAGAGGGTCTTGGTCTATATCAGGGGCACATAGAGGGTCTTGGTCTATATCAGGGGCACATAGAGGGTCTTGGTCTATATCAGGGGCACATAGAGGGTCTTGGTCTATATCAGGGGCACATAGAGGGTCTTGGTCTATATCAGGGGCACATAGAGGGTCTTGGTCTATATCAGGGGCACATAGAGGGTCTTGGTCCATATCAGGGGCACATAGAGGGTCTTGGTCCATATCAGGGGCACATAGAGGGTCTTGGTCCATATCAGGGGCACATAGAGGGTCTTGGTCTATATCAGGGGCACATAGAGGGTGTCTTGGTCTATATCAGGGGCACATAGAGGGTCTTGGTCTATATCAGGGGCACATAGAGGGTCTTGGTCTATATCAGGGGCACATAGAGGGTGTCCTGGTAGTCAACAAATTAATGTACACCCCACACAACAAAATAGGACACCTCTACCATGTCAGGTATAGAGTTTACATGTCTTTGGAGTTAGCAACCCAATATTACACTTTATATAAAGTCACAGAAGACTGAAATATTACAAAATGGTTTCACATAGAAACACTCGATTTTCATCAGTTAAAAAATAAATGTTTATTAATTATGATATTAGGAAACATAACATTCTACCCATGAGGCCACTAGGTCATTTGACTGCAGGAAAGGGTAATTTATTTTTTATTTTTTGTATTTTATTTTTTTAATTTTACCCCCTTTTCGTGGTATCCAATCGCTAGTAATTACTATCTTGTCTCATCGCTACCACTCCCGTACAGGCTCGGGAGAGACGAAGGTCGAAAGCCATGCGTCCTCCGAAGCACAACCCAACCAAGCCGCACTGCTTCTTAACACAGCGCGTCTCCAACCCGGAAGCCAGCCGCACCAATGTGTCGGAGGAAACACAGTGTACCTGGCTGCCTTGGTTAGCGTGCACTGCGCCCGGCCCGCCACAGGAGTCGCTGGAGCGCGATGAGACAAGGATATCCCTACCGGCCAAACCCTCCCTAACCCGGACAACGCTAGGCCAATTGTGCGTCGCCCCACGGACCTCCCGGTCGCGGCCGGCTGCGACAGAGCCTGGGCGCGAACCCAGAGACTCTGGTGGCGCAGCTAGCGCTGCAGTGCCCTAGACCACTGCGCCACCCGGGAGGCCCGAAAGGGTCATTTAAACTTCCATCTATACACATTTAAATGGGCATATCTTCCGTTGTTCCCCAACACGGACTGGCTAAACGCCCCTTGTGCTATTCTGTTCAATATACAAAACACATCCATTTCTCCATGTTTAGAACACAGACCATGAGGAATGATACTCTGGACCTGCCGTGTGTAGGTTCAGTTCCGGCCAGCCCTCTTCTGCGTCCCTAATGGCACCCTATTCCCTATGTAGTGCACTACTTTTGACCAGGGGCCCATAGCGAATAGGTTAACATTTGGGACACAACCCCGCTGTTCTCTAACATGATCTAAATAAAAGTATTCTGTATTAAATAATGACAGTGTCTTTAGTAATGATCAAAATAAAAAATAATGACATTATTTCCATTCATGATGACAGTATACCTTAGCTAAGTCGCAAATGGATCCCTATTCCCTATATAGTGCACTAGGGCCCATAGGGTCCTGGTTGGAAGTAGTGAACTACATTGGGAATAGACTGCCACTTGTCTGGTCTCGGTAACGTTCCAGCCCACCGCTGCCAGAGAGGATGTAGATCATTGCTGGTCTCGGTAACGTTCCAGCCCGCCGCTGCCAGAGAGGATGTAGATCATTGCTGGTCTCGGTAACGTTCCAGCCCACCGCTGCCAGAGAGGATGTAGATCATTGCTGGTCTCGGTAACGTTCCAGCCCACCGCTGCCAGAGAGGATGTAGATCATTGCTGGTCTCGGTAACGTTCCAGCCCACCGCTGCCAGAGAGGATGTAGATCATTGCTGGTCTCGGTAACGTTCCAGCCCACCGCTGCCAGAGAGGATGTAGATCATTGCTGGTCTCGGTAACGTTCCAGCCCACCGCTGCCAGAGAGGATGTAGATCATTGCTGGTCTCGGTAACGTTCCAGCCCACCGCTACCAGAGAGGATGTAGATCATTGCTGGTCTCGGTAACGTTCCAGCCCACCGCTGCCAGAGAGGTGAAAGCGTTTTACTGTGAGGATACCATTTAATGTGAGGTTTCACAACTGGGTTGCTTCTGATAGAGGATATGCCAGTAATGGGATTTAACCAGAGAGTTGGTCTCTGTTACAAAGTTACAAAAGGAAACGATCTCTGGTGTATGTGAAAATATAAACAAATGTTTTCTGCTATTAAGAGGAAAAACGCAACCATCCTATGTTTTGTTTAAAAGGCTCTTGATTGCTGTTTTAGCAGTGGACTAATACTAAAATGTAGTTTTGAGAGAACTATCCATTTAAATGGTTGTTTCAATGTTTTGACGAGTAGAATTACTGAGAAATATACGATTTCCTGCAGTTATTAAATTATCATTTCATGATATATACCCATCAATTCCAGAAGAATTGAGAAATTCCAGAATGGGTCTTTAACCTCCTCTTCCTTCAGCCCCGCCTTGGAGCTGACCCCCCTTCACCGTGGGGCCTACCCTCCCTGCACCAGAGGGCCTACCCTCCCTGCTCCAGAGGGCCCATTACACTCAGTCCCTTAATGATACTTAATGATTTAATTGAGTTGAAATCATGGAAACAAAGTGATACATTATTGACTCATTCTGACGCTAAGCAGACCCAAATCCATGTGTTCTCTCTCTCCCCAAAGACTGCTGTTCATTCAGCCCTGTACTCTCTCTCTCTCTCTCCCTCCCTCCCTCCCTCCCTCCCTCCCTCCCTCCCTCCCTCCCTCTCTTTCCCTCTCTTTCCCTCTCTTTCCCTCCCTCTCATCTTAAGAAATAAAATGTTTTCATTAAAGCGGCAAATGTGTCTAATGGTGATTAGTGTCTATTCTGTAGGCACCAAAACGTATCTAAATCCGGCTGACTAGGCCAAATGTGGGACATACTGTAACACTATAAATCTAAATATCTGTCTTTATGTGCTATTTGTTCCAATAGTTAAAAGTTTTACAATGCAGAAATCACTCCGCCATTTCATGTTTGCTAAAATTCTAACAGCTCGCTTAATTTCAGTTTATGTAACAAAACAAGCAGTCATTGTGCAGAGAATCACTGTACCATCTAAACCGCTGTGAAATATCTTTCATGGACCATAAATATTGTATTTTCCGCCGTTTGAAGCTTGTGTACAAAACCGGAAGTTAAAGACACTAAACAAACACCCTGTATATAGTCTCCACATTGACTCTGTACCGGTACCCCCTGTATATAGCCTCCACATTGACTCTGTACCAGTACCCCCTGTATATAGCCTCCACATTGACTCTGTATCGGTACCCCCCTGTATATAGCCTCCACATTGACTGTGTACCGGTACCCCCTGTATATAGCCTCCACATTGACTCTGTACCGGTACCCCCCTGCATATAGCCTCCACATTGACTCTGTACCGGTACCCCCTGTATATAGCCTCCACATTGACTCTGTACCGGTACCCCCTGTATATAGTCTCCACATTGACTCTGTACCGTAATACCCTGTATATAGCCTCCACATTGACTCTGTACCGGTACCCCCTGTATATAGCCTCCACATTGACTCTGTACCGGTACCCCCTGTATATAGCCTCCACATTGACTCTGTACCGGTACCCCCTGTATATAGCCTCCACATTGACTCTGTACCGGTACCCCCTGTATATATCCTCCACATTGACTCTGTACCGGTACCCCTTGTATATAGCCTCCACATTGACTCTGTACCGGTACCTCCTGTATATAGTCTCCACATTGACTCTGTACCGGTACCCCCTGTATATAGCCTCCACATTGACTCTGTACCGGTACCCCCTGTATATAGTCTCCACATTGACTCTGTACCGTAATACCCTGTATATAGCCTCCACATTGACTCTGTACCGGTACCCCCTGTATATAGCCTCCACATTGACTCTGTACCGGTACCCCCTGTATATAGCCTCCACATTGACTCTGTACCGGTACCCCCTGTATATAGCCTCGACATTGACTCTGTACCGGTACCCCCTGTATATAGCCTACACATTGACTCTGTACCGGTACCCCCTGTATATAGCCTCCACATTGACTCTGTACCAGTACCCAGTGTATATAGCCTCCACATTGACTCTGTACCGGTACCCCCTGTATATAGCCTCCACATTGACTCTGTACCGGTACCCCCTGTATATAGCCTCCACATTGACTCTGTATCGGTACCCCCTGTATATAGTCTCCACATTGACTCTGTACCGGTACCCCCCTGTATATAGCCTCCACATTGACTCTGTACCGGTACCCCCTGTATATAGCCTCCACATTGACTCTGTACTGGTACCCCCTGTATATAGCCTCCACATTGACTCTGTACCGGTACCCCCTGTATATAGCCTCCACATTGACTCTGTACCAGTACCCCCTGTATATAGCCTCCACATTGACTCTGTATCGGTACCCCCCTGTATATAGCCTCCACATTGACTCTGTACCGGTACCCCCTGTATATAGCCTCCACATTGACTCTGTACCGGTACCCCCCTGCATATAGCCTCCACATTGACTCTGTACCGGTACCCCCTGTATATAGCCTCCACATTGACTCTGTACCGGTACCCCCTGTATATAGTCTCCACATTGACTCTGTACCGTAATACCCTGTATATAGCCTCCACATTGACTCTGTACCGGTACCCCCTGTATATAGCCTCCACATTGACTCTGTACCGGTACCCCTTGTATATAGCCTCCACATTGACTCTGTACCGGTACCTCCTGTATATAGTCTCCACATTGACTCTGTACCGGTACCCCCTGTATATAGCCTCCACATTGACTCTGTACCGGTACCCCCTGTATATAGTCTCCACATTGACTCTGTACCGTAATACCCTGTATATAGCCTCCACATTGACTCTGTACCGGTACCCCCTGTATATAGCCTCCACATTGACGCTGTACCGGTACCCCCTGTATATAGCCTCCACATTGACTCTGTACCGGTACCCCCTGTATATAGCCTCCACATTGACTCTGTACCAGTACCCCCTGTATATAGCCTACACATTGACTCTGTACCGGTACCCCCTGTATATAGCCTCCACATTGACTCTGTACCAGTACCCCGTGTATATAGCCTCCACATTGACTCTGTACCGGTACCCCCTGTATATAGCCTCCACATTGACTCTGTACCGGTACCCCCTGTATATAACCTCCACATTGACTCTGTACCGGTACCCCCTGTATATAGCCTCCACATTGACTCTGTACCAGTACCCCCTGTATATAGCCTCCACATTGACTCTGTACCGGTACCCCCTGTATATAGCCTCCACATTGACTCTGTACCGTAACACCCTGTATAGAGCCTCCACATTGACTCTGTACCGGTACCCCCTGTATATAGCCTCCACATTGACTCTGTACCGGTACCCCCTGTATATAGCCTCCACATTGACTCTGTATCGGTACCCCCTGTATATAGTCTCCACATTGACTCTGTACCGGTATCCCCCTGTATATAGCCTCCACATTGACTCTATACCGGTACCCCCTGTATATAGCCTCCACATTGACTCTGTACCGGTACCCCCTGTATATAGCCTCCACATTGACTCTGTACTGGTACCCCCTGTATATAGCCTCCACATTGACTCTGTACCGTAACACCCTGTATATAGCCTCCACATTGACTCTGTACCGGTACCCCCTGTATATAGCCTCCACATTGACTCTGTATCGGTACCCCCTGTATATAGTCTCCACATTGACTCTGTACCGGTACCCCCTGTATATAGCCTCCACATTGACTCTGTACCAGTACCCCCTGTATATAGCCTCCACATTGACTCTGTACCGGTACCCCCTGTATATAGCCTCCACATTGACTCTGTACCGGTACCCCCTGTATATAGCCTCCACATTGACTCTGTACCGGTACCCCTGTATATAGCCTCCACATTGACTCTGTACCGGTACCCCCTGTATATAGCCTCCACATTGACTCTGTACCGGTACCCCCTGTATATAGCCTCCACATTGACTCTGTACCGGTACCCCTTGTATATAGCCTCCACATTGACTCTGTACCGGTACCCCTGTATATAGCCTCCACATTGACTCTGTACCGGTACCCCCTGTATATAGCCTCCACATTGACTCTGTACCGGTACCCCCTGCATATAGCCTCCACATTGACTCTGTATCGGTACCCCCTGTATATAGCCTCCACATTGACTCTGTACCGGTACCCCCTGTATATAGCCTCCACATTGACTCTGTACCGGTACCCCCTGTATATAGCCTCCACATTGACTCTGTACCGGTACCCCCTGTATATAGCCTCCACATTGACTCTGTACCGGTACCCCCTGTATATAGCCTCCACATTGACTCTGTATCGGTACCCCCTGTATATAGTCTCCACATTGACTCTGTACCGGTACCCCCTGTATATAGCCTCCACATTGACTCTGTACCGGTATCCCCTGTATATAGCCTCCACATTGACTCTGTACCGGTACCCCCTGTATATAGCCTCCACATTGACTCTGTACCGGTACCCCCTGTATATAGCCTCCACATTGACTCTGTACCGGCACCCCCTGTATATAGCCTCCACATTGACTCTGTACCGGTACCCCCTGTATATAGCCTCCACATTGACTCTGTACCGGTACCCCCTGTATATAGCCTCCACATTGACTCTGTACCGGTACCCCCTGTATATAGCCTCCACATTGACTCTGTACCGGTACCCCTGTATATAGCCTCCACATTGACTCTGTACCGGTACCCCCTGTATATAGCCTCCACATTGACTCTGTACCGGTACCCCCTGCATATAGCCTCCACATTGACTCTGTATCGGTACCCCCTGTATATAGTCTCCACATTGACTCTGTACCGGTACCCCCTGTATATAGCCTCCACATTGACTCTGTACCGGTACCCACTGTATATAGCCTCCACATTGACTCTGTACCGGTACCCCCTGTATATAGCCTCCACATTGACTCTGTATCGGTACCCCCTGTATATAGTCTCCACATTGACTCTGTACCGGTACCCCCTGTATATAGCCTCCACATTGACTCTGTACCGGTACCCCCTGTATATAGCCTCCACATTGACTCTGTACCGGTACCCCCTGTATATAGTCTCCACATTGACTCTGTACCGGCACCCCCTGTATATAGCCTCCACATTGACTCTGTACCAGTACACCCCTGTATAAAGCCTCGCTATTGTTATTTTACTGCTGCTCTTTAATTATTTGTTACTCTTATTTGTTATTGTTTATTTTAAATCTGCATTGTTGGTTAGGGCTTGTAAGTAAGCCTTTCACTCTAAGGTCTGTAAAGTCACCGTTGTATTCGCCTCATAATTGATTTGATGGAGTTAAAGGGTGAAGGCCGATATATTTTACCTTTATTTTACTAAGCAAGTCAGTTAGGAACAAGTCAGTTAGGAAAATAATAATTTGTACCTGATTTATATTTACCATGACGACCCACCGAACAGTGGGTTAAACTGCCTTGTTCAGGGGCAGAACAACAGTTTTTTAACTTGTCAGCTCAGGGGATTCGATCCAGCCATCTTTCGGTTACTGGCTCAACGCTTTAACCACTAGGCTACCTGCCACCCCACTTTAATATATGTATTCCTGCTCGTTTGCTACATCTGCTGGCCAGGAGAGAGGATGGCCCGGAAGGATAAGAGCCTAATTACACACATCTGAATTTAATTAGCTTGGACTTTGGGTGGTGGCTGTTTTAACCTGGCCTTGGCCAGACCTGTTTTGGGGTCTGGAGCAGCAAGAGCTGACAGGCAGGGCCCTCCAATACTGGGAGGGATGTCGAACCCAACTGGGTGTTACTTGGCTGTAGACCCAAGTAAGGACAAGCTTGTTGAATGTCTGTTTTATTTGTTGGATACGCCGGTAAACAGCTTAGCTGTCCGGTAGCAGGGATGGACCGGAAGACTCGTGTAGAAAGGCTCAAAGACGAGCTAGCGGTTTTTATTGTTCTCCAGCGCTGTGGAGAATTCTGTTTCTTTCCCTGAATAAAAGTCCTGGGTCGTTTCCCTGGAGAAAGGTCCATTTTTGTCTACAGTTTGTGTTACTTCACACTCTCGTCAGTTGTTGACCAGCTCGCCCCCCCGACCGCTAGAGGAGTCATTTGGGATGCAGACTAGATAAGGTAGTCAAGGTCTGTCAGATGGACCATCCAATGGTGAATCAGTTAAGATACTAAGAAGATGAACAAATGAATCGTGTCATTGAATATTTTTTCTTTCTCTTGCTCTGCCTGTCTCTCTCTTCTCTCACTCCCTATTTCTCTCTCTTTCTCCCTCCCTCCCCCCATCTCTCCTCTCTATCTTTTTCTCATAGAGTTTGGCAGACTAAGAGGCCATCTGCCTGGCTCAGGCCCAGCCTGTGATGAATGGAGAACTGCACTTACCATCCTCATAGAGAAGTTGGGTTTTTATGGGAAAGTTTACAAGTGCTGCTAATAAATAAATCCTCAAGTGCACTTAAACTGACAGGGGTGTGGATTTAAATGTCTGAGCGGTATTGGACCAGGGTAGTGGGCGAGAGTAACTGGCAAGGAGGGTAAATTCTAGATCTGGGCTCTGTCCCAAATGGTACTTGTTTTAACCCGGGTCCATGGGGATTAGGGGGGCCATTTGGGACCCCAGTCAAGGTGTGAGAACACCTTACTGTTCTGTACAGGCAGGCAGATGACAGTGACAAATCAACAGTTAGTATTTTTTAAACCTGCAGTCTTGTAAGTTTTTGTAATATTCCAACAGCTTGTCATTCTCAAACGTTTTCCTTGGTTGCATGGGTTGGAACTGGTTCAGGGAACTGAAAATTACTGCATTATTTGAGGAATAGAACCCAAACCAGAAACTAAAGTTTCGGAAAGTAACCGTTATTTTAAATTCATGGGAACCATTTAATAACGTTATTTTATGTCCCAAGCATTTTTTTCCAGTCCCCTAAAAATCGCAACAAAGTGCCAATGCAAAGCCCTCACTTTGTCACTCAGAAATGTATTCCAGTGTCT